>NC_052307.1:62794559-62934559 GCF_016432855.1 Salvelinus namaycush | reverse complement strand
GTTATAGACGTGTTGTTTTAACATCCTGGGAACTAGCTGTGACAGGAGGGACAGTCTGCTCTGTGCCACAGCAGACACCGTGATGACGAGCGTCGGTCGTGTGTACATGAGTGTCTGTACTATGTCCTTGACTGTTAACGTGTGTGTTCTTAGTATGTGTGAGTTGTGTTTCTAGATGTCTCCTGACTGATATGAATGACTGAAGATGTCTATTTGGTGATATAACTGACTGTGACTGTGTGTCTATGTGTAGGTGAGGGAGAGCGATGTGCAGGCTGTGTGGCTGCAGAGCCAGGCCGACGTGGTGGGTCGGGAGCTGTGTGTGTGGAGGGACCGCTACCATGCTGCCTCAGAGGGACTGAGGCTGAGGGGGGCTGGGCTTGAGGAGGTGCAGAGGGCCAGGGACACGGCCCTCAGAAGCCTGAGACTACAGGAGGAGAAGACCCACAGTCTGGGGGCCGAGAGGCAGGAGCTGCAGCACAGCCTGGAGGGCCTACAGGACAGGGTGAGTGGCTGGGCCTGGGGAGGTACAGGGAGAAGGGTTGAGAGTGTGGGGGGGTCGAGGGACGGGTAGGAAGAAGAGGGGAGAGGTGGAAGGGAGTCTAGGCCTGGGGAGGAGGGGGAGGTGGAAGGGTTCTAGGAGCTGTGGGGGTCGGAGGGAGGGAGCAGTGTTGGTGTGGCTGTGGGTCTAATTAAGCTGAGCTCCACGTTAGGCTGCAATCTGCAGACATGTACAAGAAATTAGATTTGTTTCCCACTCCTCGCTTTCAAGTGCACGGCCGTGTTAAAATGCATATGACCCCCGTGGTTTTAATTACTATTTTGTGCTTAGCAGGCAGGTTAATGACGCTCCTTAATGGGCTCTGTGGAAATTAGCCTCACAGAGAGAAAGGATGTATCTTTTCTTTACTGATGTGTTTCTTTCTTGTCCTTTTATTGTTTCTTGTGATAAAAGGGACATTATAACTCAGTTAACTACCACTGTTAGGAATAACTCCTGTAGGTCAACTGAAAATCACTCAGCCATAACCCTCTCACAATCAGAATGTTCTATGTGGAAATAAGGCTCCT
The DNA here is from genome assembly GCF_016432855.1 of Salvelinus namaycush. NCBI lineage: Eukaryota > Metazoa > Chordata > Actinopteri > Salmoniformes > Salmonidae > Salvelinus > Salvelinus namaycush. Next base: position 62,933,488 of record NC_052307.1, on the reverse strand, counting down.
CTGTTTCAGAGTGAGGCCTGTGCTCAGTGGAAGGCACAGCGCTCTGTGAAAGCATGTTGTGTGAACCTCAGACTGACCTTGTGGCTCTCTGTCTGCTCATACTCCCGTGTCTGTCTGTCTGTCTGCTCATTCTCCTGTGTCTGTCTGTCTGTCTGCGTTGGGGTTGGAATCCTCAGCCACTCTTTAGATACCCCAGTCTACAGCCAGCCCTCTTCTCCCCAGCCCACTCACCCATTCCACATGTTTACAGTATCAGTGTTGTTGTTAATTGCCTCATCCCAGTCTGCCTCTCTCTGTCTCTCATGCGTAGGATTACTCACGACAAAATAACACTATCAATATAGCCGTGTGTTTTCATTACTCAGTTACCAATGTGGAGTCTCATTATATTTTAACAGATTTGGGCAGCAAAAACAGAGAGAGAAAGCTGCTTTATCAATAATTATGTGTAATCCACAACAATTTCACAGAAGCTCAATAACAGCAGCAGAACTGGTATAAATTCTGTATAAATTCTACAATTTGCAGTGGAATGGAGGGATGTAGCTAGCAGAAAAACTCATTTCCCTAAAACAGGAAAAATTGTCTTGCTTATCTAGGGCATGTTTTTTGTCCAAATGAGAAACTAACTGGACATAACGTCTATATATATTGTGTTCTTTTCTAATGTACAATTGTGAGTGTTGCCACCATTAAAGGGTTCGTTGGACTTTTACCTCTTTATGTGTTATTATGTGTGTCTAGGATGGCACTAAAACCATCATGCTCTTTGTCATTGGTTTTCCTGTATCCCTGTAAGACAGAACATAGAGAACAACAGTAAATAAAGTTGGATTTGAACCATTTGCTTCTTGCTGATTGCAAATAATGCCTGTGATTTGAACAGGAAAGTGCTTTCCACATAGCTATTACTGTACAATCAGCATGTTCTCTGTCCTGTCCTTGATGTGTTCTTCAATGTGTTACGTTCCCTCCTGTCCCGCAGCTTGCCCAGAAGGAGGAGATGGTCGTGGCTCTCAGAGTGAAGCTGCAGGACCATGAAGAAGACGCCCGTGTTCTCCGCCAACAGCTGCTCTCCTCCCAAGATGCACTGCAGCAAGTTACTGTAGAGCTGAGGTCATGTAAAAGAGAGAGGGAGAAGCAGGTAAGAAAATAAGTTTCATTTGACCCATTAAGAGCCATGTGTTGACATGTTTATGACAATAGAATGACCTTTCATGTGTCACTTGTTACAGGATAGCCAGTGTGTGGAGACAAGAGGAGAGACTGCCGGAGATGCCTGCAATGCCCAGGTACTTGAACCTTGATAGAAAGTCACCAGTACATAATATTCTAAAATAGTCTATAGGTTTATCCATATACTGTACCTCTGCTAGTCTCTTTTATTAGCCTCTCTTCTGTTAGACCCATACTATTTCTCTGTCTGTGTGTAGCTGGTCCAGGAGGAGGCTGGGGTGAGCAGGCTGAGGGGGGAGCTGCGTGAGGTGGGGGAACAGAGGGACAGACTGGCCTCTCAGGTGACAGAGAACCAGGACCTGAGCCATGATCTGGACCTGAGCCATGACCTGGACCTGCTCACTGAGAAACACAAGGCTGCACAGCACGAGGTACTGGCCTTAACATCACTCAACATCTCTCCTCCATCTCTCCTCCATCTGTCTCCTCTCCCTCATCCAACCAACCCTCGTTTTGATGCCCCTTAGCTGGTCAGCTCACAAACAGGCAATCAGAAATGCCATGGCCTTGTATCAGGATGTTTCATAATGGATGTCGAATACAAAATGTCTTTATCCAGGAACACCTGAAATCAGCTCAGGATGAAGTGAGGCCTGAGATCTAACACATCTCTTTTTAATTAGTCAACAAGGACGTGGTTGTACAGACCTGCCTAGTCTCTACAGCCTTCGAAGATGAGTCCTAGTGCTGCCGGTATATGGAGAGGCTAGTTCAACTCAAATCCAGCAGAATTCCCAGGGGCCCAGCCCCCCCTCCCCTCCCCCCCCCCCCCCCCCCCCCCCCCCCCCCGGTATGTCTCTGAGAAGAAAGCTCAAGGACATGGTGACCTTGTTAGTGTCCAGCCAGCCCTGTACCATGGGACTTAGAAAAGACACCTGACTGTGTCCCATGAACCCTCTGTGTTATTTCAGTGTTTTCTTCTTGAAGGAGAACTTGTGGAGGACCTGTCAATGGCCGTACGCTGTGTTGTGCTGGTTTATTTATTCCTCTCTCTCTGACTGGTCAGATATTTGTTTGCCAGAGTGTCCTTGTGTTATAAATGGGACAGGCCTGTCACTTCAATGCTGAGAGGATGTTTTGACTTCCTTGAAAGATTTTTATTTATTTAATTTTGGGTTGGAGGGGAGCGGTGAATAATGCATTGGGAACCTGCTACATGTACTGTTTTTATCATTAGCATGCAGCCCAAGTTATCTGCAGAATACTTATGAGTGCCAGTGAAATGTTTGTGATGTTATTTATTTATGTTGCCCTCTCAATTATTCATTTGTTTATTTATTCATGGCAGGACTAACTGCAATTGGAAAATTCATTTTTGCTGAAGGGCACATGCCCCCCCCCCCCCCTACATAAAGGGAAGGGGGGGACATCAGGCTTGTTAGTAATTGCTTTACTTGGCGTTTCCTGAGACTCACAGGGAGATGTCATTTAATCTGAGCAGACGGGTGAAGAGAGGGACTGAGGTAGAGAGAGAAAGAGAGAGAGAGAGAGAGAGAGATGGGATGGGTCGGGTTGAGAGGTGGGGTGGGGATGGGAGAGGAGGGGTGGTGGAGAGGGGGGTTGAGTTTATCACTCTTTTAGCCTACTACCTCCGAAACTTGCCGCTGGAGGGGGCGATGGTTAGGGGGGAAACAGGGTAATATCCACATATATTACAGGGAATCAGATTCCACTTCTCCAGACAACAAGCTCTAAAGGTCTGACTACAGGCGGAATAGAGGAGAACACAGTGGTTTTGTGGTTGTCTCTGGTTGTCTCCATGCTCCCCTGCTTTCTCTTCTTGTCTGCTCACAGCACTGTTTTCTTTAATTATATGGACTGGGATTTTGTTCAATTTCACACTTGCGCCCACACATGCAGCAATTGTTTCCTGATAAGGGATAATGTTTCACTGAACATTAAATAATATGTATGTTGTGTGTGTCTATCTGTCTGCGTGTGTGTGTGTGTGTGTGTGTGTGTGTGTGTGTGTGTGTGTGTGTGTGTGTGCGTGCGTGCGTGCGTGCGTGCGTGCGTGCGTGCGTGCGTGCGTGCGTGCGTGCGTGCGTGCGTGCGTGCGTGCGTGCGTGCGTGTGTGGCTGTTAGTGCAGGCTCAGCAGGAGCAGGCCCTTGGAGAGGAGGTGCAGAGGCTGCAGAAGGAGGTGAGCTGTCTCCAGGGCAGCCTGCGTTAGAGAGAGGAGGACATGGAGGCACAACTACAGACAACTGGCCAGCTACAGCAGGAGAGGGTCAGCCTGCTCACACAGGTCAGCTATACACACACACACACACACGCACGCACGCACGCACGCACACGCACACACACGCACTCACACACATGCAACATTGTTTACAGTAGCTACTGAAATGATGATCTTTAGAATGATGGGCTTTATTATATAGCTGCATAAACTATACAATATGTATACACACACCATAATCTATATAAACTATACAATATGTATACACACACCATAATCTATATAAACTATACAATATGTATACACACACCATAATCTACATACACTTGGCACTCACACGTTTCTACACCACCTCAGGGCATGTACAGTATGCATTCACACATATCTGCAGTTGAAGTCGGAAGTTTACATACACTTAGGTTGGAGTCATTAAAACTTGTTTTTCAACCACTCCACAAATTTCTTGTTAAGACTTCATCACCCTCCCGGATCCGGGATCCTCCTCATCAAAAAAGCTGACTAGCATAGCCTAGCCTAACGGGACAGGGATATCATATAATATAATTTTCATGAAATCACAAGTCCAATACAGCAAATGAAAGATAAACATCTTGTGAATCCAGCCATCATTTCCGATTTTTAAAATGTTTTACAGCGAAAACACAATATGTATTTCTATTAGCTAACCACAATAGCCAAACACACAACCGCATATTTTCACCATGTTTCCACCGCATAGGTAGCTTTCACAAAACCGACAAAATAGAGATAAAATTAATCACTAACCTTGAACAACTTCATCAGATGACAGTCTTATAACATGTTATACAATACATTTATGTTTTGTTCGAAAATGTGCATATTTGAGGTATAAATCATAGTTTTACATTGCAGCCACCATCAAAAATAGCACCAAAGCAGCCAGAATAATTACAGAGAGCAACGTGAAATACATAAATACTCATCATAAAACATTTATGAAAAATACATGGTGTACAGCAAATGAAAGATAAACATCTTGTGAATCCAGCCAATATTTCCGATTTTTTAAGTGTTTTACAGCGGAAACACAATATAGAATTATATTAGCTTACCACAATAGCCAAACACACAAAAGCATTTATTCACCGCAAAGGTAGCTTTCGCAAAAACCAGCAATAGATATAAAATGTATCACTAACCTTTGGACAACTTCATCAGATGACAGTCTTATAACATCATGTTATACAATACATTTATGTTTTGTTTGAAAATGTGCATATTTAGAGCTGCAAATCGTGGTTATACATTGTGAATACGTAGCAACATTTCCCCAGAATGTCCGGAGATATTTTGGACACTCACCTAATCTGACCAAAGAACTCATCATAAACTTTACATAAAAATACTTGTTGTATGGCAAATGAAAGATACACTGGTTCTTAATGCAACCGCTGTGTTAGATTTTAAAAAATTACTTTACCACAACATACAGCTTGGGTTATTGTGAGACAGCGCTCACCAACACGGCGGAGAATAGGCATCAACATATTACACAGAAATACGAAATAACATCATAAATGTTTTCTTACTTTTGCTGAGCTTCCATCAGAATGTTGTACAAGGAGTCCTATTTCCAGAATAAATCGTTGTTTGGTTTTAGAATGTCCGTTTCTTCGGTCGAATTAGCAACCTTGGCTAGCATTGTGGCGCGAACATTCCCATCCTCTCTTGGCGCAAAGAACGGAAAATTCCAAAAGTCCCATTAAACGTTGAAGAAACTGATAAAACTCGGTTGAAAAAACCTACTTTATGATGTTTTTAATCATATGTATCAAATAAAATCAGAGCCGAAGATATTCGCCGTGTATACCGAACGCTTTTCAGAAGACAATGTCGAGCTCCCCCGCGCGCCGTCGAAGACAAAGAAAATACCGGACCTGTCACTCCAAAAGCTCTTATTCGGCCTGAGATCAAGCTAGACACCCCATTCAACCTTCCACTGCCTGTTGACATCTAGTGGAAGGCGTATGAAGTGCATACATATCGATAAATAAAAGCCAGTTGAATAGGCAGGCCCTGAAACAGAGCCTCGTTTTCAGATTTCTCACTTCCTGTATGGAAGTTTGCTGCCAAATGAGTTCTGTTTTACTCACAGATATATTTCAAACAGTTTTAGAAACTTCAGAGTGTTTTCTATCCAATAGTAATAATAATATGCATATTGTATGATCTAGAACAGAGTACGAGGCCGTTTAAATTGGGCACGATTTTTTCCAAAGTGAAAACAGCGCCCCCCCCTATTGACAAGACGTTTTAACAAACTATAGTTTTGGCAAGTCGGTTAGGACATCTACTTTGTTCATGACACAAATAATTTTTCCAACAATTGTTTACAGACAGATTATTTCACTTATAATTCACTGTATCACAATTCCATTGGGTCAGAAGTTTACATACACTAAGTTGACTGTGCCATTAAACAGCTTGGAAAATTCCAGTAAATTATGTCATGGCTTTAGAAGCTTCTGATAGGCTAATTGACATCATTTGAGTCAATTGGGGGTGTACCTGTGGATGTATTTCAAGGCCTACCTTCAAACTCAGTGCCTCTTTGCTTGACATCATGGGAAAATCAAAAGAAATCAGTCAAGACATCAGAATTTTATTTTGTAGACCTCTACAAGTCTGGTTCATCCTTGGGAGCAATTTCCAAACACCAGAAGGTACCACGTTCATCTGTACAAACAATAGTACGCAAGTATAAACACCATGGGACCACGCAGCCATCATACCGCTCAGGAAGGAGACGCATTCTGTCTCCTAGAGATGAACGTACTTTGGTGCGATAGTGCAAATCAATCCCAGAACAACAGCAAAGGACCTTGTGAAGATGCTGGAGGAAACAGGTACACAAGTATCTATATCCACAGTAAAATGAGTCCTATATCGACATAACCTGAAAGGCCGCTCAGCAAGGAAGAAGCCACTGCTCTAAAACCGCCATAAAAAAGTCAGACTACAGTTTGCAACTACACATGGGGACAAAGATCGTACTTTTTGGAGAAATGTCCTCTGGTCTGATGAAACAAAAATAGAACTGTTTGGCCGTAATGACCATCGTTATGTTTTGAGTAAATAGGGGGAGGCTTGCAAGCCGAAGAACACCATCCCAACCGTGAAGCACGGGGGTGGCAGCATCATGTTGTGGGGGTGCTTTGCTGCAGGAGGGAACTCCACAAAATAGATGGCATCATGAGGAAGGAAGATTATGTGGATATATTGAAGGAACATCTCAAGACATCAGTCAGGAAGTTAAAGCTTGGTCGCAAATGGGTCTTCCAAATGGACAATGACCCCAAGCATACTTCCAAAGTTGTGGAAAAATGGCTTAAGGACAACAAAGTCAAGGTATTGGATTGGCCATCACAAGCCCTGACCTCAATCCTTCTGACTTCAACTGTACATACAGTATGTCTAACCCTCTCATCCCTCCTATTACAGCATGTCTAACCCTCTCATCCCTCCTATCACAGCATGTCTAACCCTCTCATCCCTCCTATCACAGCATGTCTAACCCTCTCATCCCTCCTATCACAGCATGTCTAACCCTCTCATCCCTCCTATCACAGCATGTCTAACCCTCTCATCCCTCCTATCACAGCATGTCTAACCCTCTCATCCCTCCTATCACAGCATGTCTAACCCTCTCATCCCTCCTATCACAGCATGTCTAACCCTCTCACTCCTCCTATTACAGCATGTCTAACCCTCTCATCCCTCCTATTACAGCATGTCTAACTCTCTCATCCCCATATAAGGTTGTAAAATTCTGGTAACTTTACCAAAACTTCCAGGTTTTAAAGAAATGCCGTTCGTAGAGTTGCAAGCTCTATGTAATCATAGCGTGCTAGGAATACGGGACCAAATACTAAACTTTTGACTACTTTAATGCACATATTATTTGTCCCAGTTATTTTGGTCCCCTAAAATGGGGGGACTATATACAAAAACTACTGTACTGTAATTTCTAAAACAGTTCACCCGATATGGATGGAAATCCATAAGTGCTGGAGTACAAAGCCAAAACAACTAAAAATGTCACTGTCCCAGTACTTATGGAGGTCACTGTATACACAGACTATGAGAAATGACCCATGGTGTGGCTGTGTGCAGTAATGTGTGCTGTTGAGGAGAAGCAGCAGAGACAAAGGAATGGGCAGTCAGCGATCCCTCTCTCTTTCTCTCCACGCCATCAACAAACACACAGCACAGCACACAGCCGTGGAATTCCAATTAGTATCATTTAATTAGAAGTGGGCAGCCTCTTGGCACAGTTCCTTCATTTATTTGAATCTTGTTTATGCACCTTGATTGTTTCACAATATAGATTTATTTTAATTAGCTAAGATTGATTAAATTGCATTGATTCTGTATCCTTATTCAAATGAAATCCCCATCCCTCCTCCTCCCCCCTGCTGTGTTATTTGTCATAATTAATGGTACAGTCTGGGACTAGGGCTGGGGGTTGTAATAGTGACAGCTTTGACCATTTTGTAATCAAGGCAAGGTTTATCGTTATTTATTGCCTGTGCTGTCACGTTGTGACGTGAAAGGCGTTTTTTGAGTTTGTGGACCTGTGTGATCGATTAAGTTTGGTGACAGAGCTCCTGCTGCATGTCTGCCTGCCGTTCTGTTCTGCCTCAGTCACAAGATAAGATAGTCAGACTGTTCTTTTGTCTTTAGCGGAGAGTTCAGCCTCTGTCCACTCTACCGACAGACAGACAGCCCCTGAAAGCACTGACCTTGGGCGGGGGGCCCAGTGTATCGGTGTGTGTGTGTGTGTGTGTCGAAGCGGCTACAGACGCCATGGTTAACACCAACGCCTCCTTCCCAACCGAGCTCTTTTAATGTTGATTGATGACTCCGTTTATCTTCTGCATAACAACCCTCCACCCCCACCTCCCCCACTGTCCATTTTCCCAGCTCCCGCTACCTTCCACACACACCCAGTAAGAAAATTATATTAGAAACAAAATTAGATTTGAAATGTTATGTCTGACAAGCGACTTGATGAAAGGGTTTCATTGCAGGGCCTGATCCATGGAAGTGTTATGCTAATAATACTGCTAGCCAAGCGATCTAGTTGGAAATTAATCAGTGGTTGAGCTGCGAGAGAGAGAGAGGGTGAGGGAGAGGGAGAGAGGCTGCTCTATAAACACCCTTCCCTCACCTCCTCTCTCTCCCTCTCTCTAGCTATGAATCTCATCAAAAATAGCCATGGGGTGTTGTCTGTGTGATGAGGTTGGGAGAGAAATAGGGAGTTAGAAAATTACACTGCAGCTTAGCACTGATTGATGCAGTAATGTATGCAGCAGGCCAGGCAGGCAGGCTGTATTATGGATTAGTCTCTCACTCTCACTGCCCCCCACATCAGTCCCCCTCCCTATATCGGTCCTACCATTATTATTCTATTTATTCTCTTCATCTGTCCTCTTTTGTCTGCATGTATCTTTTACCTCCATATTTGTGTGTCTACACGGTTTGTGATGTCAGACTGCCTCAGTCCATCCTCTCACTTCCTCCCTCCCTCCCTTCCTGGGAGACATCAATGGAGTCTCTAATGGAGTCATTATCACATTTAACTCATTTAAAAGAACACAATTAGCGCTGGGGTCTTAATGATGTTTGTAAGTTAAATGCAAACTAATGTTTCTCTCTTCCTCTCTCTCACTCCTGGCTTAGAAGTCGGTAAGAACGAAGGAGTAGATGAATCACAGAAGTGTTTTGTGGGTGTGGGTGCGTGTCTCCCAGCCATGTTACAAGTCTGGGATTTATTATTTTTACCCTGAGAGCCATCTGTTACACTGCTCCTTATTTTTGTAATGCATCATCAGCCAGGGGAAAACTAATATTATCCCATCTGGGATATTGTACTCTGGAGTGTAGTAATGTAATGTAGAGCTGGTGTCATTAAAGTGCCTCGGTGGAGCTGCAGGGAGAGGAAGGAAGGCTGAAGGAGTGTACTGGATCATATCTGTCTGTTCTGTCTGTGTGTCCCCTACACCCCTCATATGTGTGTATACACACACACACACATATGCACACATACACATACACACACATATACACACATACACATATACACACACACATACATACACACACACTTACAAACACACACACACACACATTCATACAAACACACACACACACACACACATACAAACAAACACACACACATACAAACACATACACGCACGGACACACACACACACACACACACACACACACACACAAACAAACATACACAAACACACACATTCTCTCTACACAATCCCTCACTGACACTCCCTTCTGTCTCCAGCGGGACAACCAGCAGGGGGCAGTGTGTGTTCTGCGCGGGGAGCTGCAGCGGTGGCAGGTGGAGGCCCGGGCTCAGCAGGAGAGCAGTGAGGAGGTGTCGGGCCTGAGGGCTGAGCTACAGGAGACCCAGGGCAGGCTGCAGCAGTGTAGAGGAACCATGAAGCACCTCCGCTCTGACCTGGACCACGCCCAGAGACAGACCAGGCAGGCAGAGGAGGAGGTGGGTGGGTGGGGGGAGTGAGAGGAGTACAGTACACAGAAAGACAGGAACATGGATTTCTCTTCACTTTAATAAGCAGTAAAGTACCCTCAGTACTGTTCCTGTTGCGGGTTTATGTAAGCCATTATACAGGCATATTGAAGTAGACTACAGTGTTCTGAGAATTTTTGTGTCCCCCAGGCATCTGATAGGGAGAGCCGTCTGCGGGGCAGGAGGCAGAGTTGTCCAGGCTGAGGGCTGTGCTGCAGGAGGCTGAGAGCAGAGCAGCGGACACAGAGACAAGGCTGCAGCCCCTGACCCAGTCCCTGGAGCTGTACAGGGTCAAGTACCAGGCCTGCCTCACCAAGATCTCCCAGCAGGACAGCACTCTACAGGCACAGGACGAGGACCTGAAGGAAGCCAGGGCTCAGGTCAGCTCCCACGTCATCCTCACCCTGCAGGAAAACTAAGAGCTGATACTGAAGCTTTTTCTAGTATTTCCAGAGGTTCTGTCTGCTAGAGGTTCTATCTGCTAGAGGTTCTATCTGCTAGAGGTTCTGTCTGCTAGAGGTTCCTGTCTGCTAGAGGTTCTGTCTGCTAGAGGTTCCTGTCTGCTAGAGGTTCCTGTCTGCTAGAGGTTCCTGTCTGCTAGAGGTTCCTGTCTGCTAGAGGTTCCTGTCTGCTAGAGGTTCCTGTCTGCTAGAGGTCCCTGTCTGCTAGAGGTTCCTGTCTGCTAGAGGTTCTGTCTGCTAGAGGTTCCTGTCTGCTAGAGGTTCCTGTCTGCTAGAGGTTCCTGTCTGCTAGAGGTCCTGTCTGCTAGAGGTTCCTGTCTGCTAGAGGTCCTGTCTGCTAAAGGTTCCTGTCTGCTAGAGGTTCCTGTCTGCTAGAGGTTCCTGTCTGCTAGAGGTTCCTGTCTGCTAGAGGTCCTGTCTGCTAGAGGTTCCTGTCAGGAGTTGTTCTTGTATACATCACTAGGCCTGATTTATGAGTGTTAATAGCATGCCTTTTTTATGTATATGTGTGTTTGTGTGCCTGCCTGCGTGTCCCTGTGTGTCTGTGTCCCAGGTGGTGGAGCGGTACGAGCATGTGCTGCGTCTGTGTGCCCAGGCGGTGGTGTTGCAGGGGGGAGCTGAAGGCCCACAGTGCCCAGCTGGAGAGCGGGGATGACGCCCTGAGTGCCCTGAGCCAGCACCTCCGAGACACCCAGAGAGACCTGGAGTCCAGCCGCAAACACAGCCAGGAGTGTGAGATGGTCATCAGCACACTGAGAGACAGCACCGCCGCACTGAGACGACAGGTTGGACAGTCAGTCAGTCAGACCAGTTAGGTCAGTCAGTCAGTCAGGCCGATCCTCATCCACAGGGATGTAGCTTGCCAATGACAGACTCATCTACAGACACAGACAAACCCAGTCACGCTGTGCTGATCACTCCCTTTCCACTACAAACATTAACATACTAGTCCACTCAGTGGTTTCCCCCTACAGTCAGGCCCACTCATCCTGCTCACTACCCCTGCTACCTGGAACAGTGCCAGTCATGCGTCTAAGTCAAAGCCAGTCAAGTAGTACTAGCACTGTAGTATACCCAACTGGCCTCTCAGGTGAGTGAAGCTACATGCAGGTCAGTTGTCGCGCCACACCTCTGTAGGTAAGGCTCCATCTCTGCTGCTGATCTGTAAACGGGTGGAGTCAGACAGGGTACAACACACTGGGAGTCGGAGGCTTGGGGACCTCTGGAAGTGTTTTCACTGATTCTTATTGATCGGCATCATGGCCCCCATACAGGAGGAAACACAATGAGAAAACACAGGCAGTGTGAGCTCCCTGGACAGCACAGAGCACAGCCGTTAATGGCTGGCAGGAGGAAGCAGAGAGGAGGGGAAGACTGGATTACATGGGCAGAGCAGTGGAGAGGAAGGATTGATGTTTGGACTTGTTTGGGTGTGTGTGGTTGTGTGCATGTGTGTGTGAGACACGGGGTGGTTGACAGCTCCATGCACGGAAGAAGCAAAGTGGAAAATCATGCTGGGGATGCGATATGTGGCTGAAATAATAGCGGCCGTGCCCAGTGGAGCTCAGCGTTTATGTGGTGTGGAGGTGGCTGGAGATGCAGTTGGGCGTTTACCTCCTTCTGTGAGCCCACAATGGAGGCGCCGTTCCCATCACCTCCAGCTTTTACCCCCCCACACCCCACCACCTGGGTCCCTAACAAAACCCCCTCCCACACAGCAGAGCTCCATTGGTAACACAGAGGCTCTCAATCACACACACACAGTATTGATCTCTCCCATCCTCAGCTGGGTCCTTAGAGCACACAGCGCGACACACCACCCGCTCGGTTCAGACTTTTAAGTGATCACTTCCTGCCAAGTTATTTTTTCACACCAGTGTTTCTTTCCCAAGTTTACATTTGTTGTCTGGAAACTGGGGTGTGTGTATGTCTGTGTGAGAGAGGGAGGTAGAGAGAGAGCGAGTCTGATTTCATTTAATGAGCCGATCGCTCTGAGTCTGCTGTGAGACATCAATACAACTAGCTGATTTCACCACCTCTCACTCCATCTTCATCCTGCCTGTAATGGCCCCTGGCTTTATGAACACTACAGACACGCTGCAGTGAAGGCTGTCTGGAAAACATAGACAACAAATAACAACAGTGGGTAATGAGAGGAACACCGTATTCAGATAGATATATTATCCTCATAAACTTAGAGGCCATTTGGGAGTGTTTTATAAGTGCAGCAGCACAAAGTAATCCTGACAATCCACTGACACCCAATAGGACATTTTGTGTGTGTGTGTGTGTGTGTGTGTGTGTGTGTGTGTGTGTGTGTGTGTGTGTGTGTGTGTGTGTGTGTGTGTGTGTGTTGTGTGTGTGTGTGTGTGTGTGTGTGTGTGTGTGTGTGTGTGTGTGTGTGTGTGTGTGTGTGTGTGTGTGTGTGTGTACTCAGACAGACCAACTCATGTGTGAGAAGCAGAATGTGCTCCAGTCACGAGCCATCAGGCCGATGGGGAGACTGAGGGGAAACGTTCTGTTTGCCTGTCTCTGTTTCATTAGTGTGAATTCACCCAGCACCTCAGCCCCAAACTTAGTCTCATAGTGACCCCCGGCCTGCCTCTCAGACAGGAGGACCCCATGCAGTCTGCCCTTCAACCATAGTCTCACAGAGCTCCAGCCAGTCCCTTCTGTCTCTACCTCTCAACACTCAACTTCACAACACAGGAAGGAAGGAAATGGGAGGAGAGACCTACTAAAGTCAACAGTGTTTCTGTACTGTCAACAGATATATCTGTGCGCTATGTTTGTTCCTGTGTGCCTCTCTCAGGTGGAGGAACAGGAGGAGAGTGTGGTGAAGAGCCAAGCTGATTTCTCTGTCTACAGAGCCAGTCACATCCGCTCTGACTCAGACTACGACTCGCAGCTCTGCCCGTATCCAGGAACTACAACAGGTACACTAGGGGCAGAACACGTCACCTCTTCATGCTGGAGTCCTGCTAACACAACCAGTCACTGTGGCCAGTGAAATCACAGTGGCCAGAGAAAGTCATTGTCTTTAAAACTTCACTCATCAACTATAGTTAGAAGTTTGGTCCTACTGTATGTTCAGTAAGTTCACTGTAGTTCTGTGTATTCCAACCCTGGCTTTAAACTGACCCTAGACAGGAAGTCAGAGCAGCCATCGCCAGACAGACGCCCGACCCACACCAACCAAGGTCCATAACGGCCACGGTGACTAATTGTTTGTTATGTCAGCATGCGTGTGCCCGTTTGCCTTTAATGGAGTGTAGTGGGGCGATCCATCAGGCTGTCAAGCAGGCCCAGTGTCAGCTGGAGTGGCTGGCGTGTCAGAGGAGCGCCCGCGCTGCGCTGACGTGATTTACTGCCCTACTCCCAACGCACGCAGCCACCGCTCCCCGCTCCACTCCGACTCAGCCCAGATTGATTACCCAGCCCGGCTGGCCCACGATGCCCGCCATCTTCTGGCAACCTTTTAGCTGCGTTTTATAGATGGTTAGAGCACCTCGTTTGACTATTTATACATCTGTAAGTGGCCATGAAATCTAGATTTGTCTTGACGGGTGTCAGCGTCAGGGGGTAGTGAAACCAGAGCCTGGTGACAACTCGTTATTTGAATGGTCTGAGATGAAGGGGGAGATTGCAGGATCTTCCCTCCGCAACATGGCTGAATTATACTTTTTTTATTTTCACTTAATGTTTACGTACATATTTCACTCAAAGCTGTTGGCTTGTATTTTCTCCACCACGTTTGATAGGGTCTGAGAGCAGTGGGGAGATGGCTGACACACATACACACACACTCTTCCGGAGGAAGAGTGACAGTGACATGTTGACCTGTCAGCTGCCTGCGCTCACACACACACACAACTTATCTTAGGTAAATATGTCATGGCAGCCACACAGTGCAGTTGGCTGGTTAATTGAATAGTTAAAACATCAGTAGGTCTGTGCAGATTGGATGTGACACCTGTCAGATAGGTACTCCCCTAACACAGGACACTTCCTCCACACACTGATACTCATGCCATCATGGTGGAAATGCCAAATTAGGGGCAGGCGCTTTACTGAACGCGCTAGAGCAGGTGTGGAGATGTCCTGGGGGGTGGAGGAGGGCGAGGCATTGCTATGCTGGGTCTCTCAGGTGAGGATGTGGAAAGCCTTGGGCTTAGTCATAGGTATGTGACAGGTGTGTGTGTGTGTGTGTGTGTGTGTGTGTGTGTGTGTGTGTGTGTGTGTGTGTGTGTGTGTGTGTGTGTGTGTGTGTGTGTGTGTGTGTGTGTGTGTGTGTGTGTGTGTGTGTGTGTGTGTGTGTGTGTGTGTGTGTGTGTGTGTGTCTAGGCATTCTCCCAGACCGTGGAGCAGTGTGCCCAGGGTAGCCAGGACCTCAGTGTGTGCCAGTCAGAGGTTCGTCAGCTAAGAGAGAAGGTGTCCAGACTCACCCAGCTCAAGGACAACACTGTGGCAGGTGTGGAGGGCATGACACAACTCAACCAATAACTTTGTGTTTATGATAGAATACATAAAGGGTTTATTTTTTACTGCATAGTGTGGGTGTATTTGTGTGTGCCTGCTTGTGTGTGTGTGCATCCATGTGTGTGTGTGCTGCAGAGGTGCTGCGGCTGCAAGAGGCTGGGAGGCAGGCTGGAGGAGGTGAGAGCTCAAGAGCAGAGGGCTGCCAGGCTGGAGCAGGACCTGCAGGCCGCCCACAGATAGTGTGCCAAGAGACAGCAGGTACACACTGCGGCACGATGCCAGGCCAGGCCCCATCACCTCCAACATGCCTGGAGGATAGGATAGAAAGACCTTACATACACCTACTCACTCAGAACTTCAGGAAGTGTAAAACACGCACACACACACATAAATAGAACTCTCTGGATAAGAGGATACACACACAGGAGTATACACTACCGTTCAAAAGTTTGGGGTCACTTAGAAATGTCCTTGTTTTTGAAAGAAAAGCTGCTTTTTTGTCCATTAAAATAACATCAGAAAAACAGTGTAGTCCTGGTTAATGTTGTAAATGACTATTGTAGCTGGAAACGGCTGATTTTAATGGAATATCTACATAGGCGTACAGAGGCCCATTATCAGCAACCATCACTCCTGTGTTCCAATGGCACGCTGTGTTCGCTAATCCAAGTTTTTCATTTTAAAAGGCTAATTGATCATTAGGAAACCTTTTTGCAGTTATTAGACTGGCTAATAAAAATAAAAGATTAAGATGGGCCAAAGAACACAGACACCTGGCATATGGCTTTTTCTTGGCAACTCTGTCTAGAAGGCCAGCATTCCGGGGTCGCCTCTTCACTGTTGATGTTGAGACTGGTTTTTCTAAGTGGCCCCAAACTTTTTAACGGTAGTGTATGTTCACACACACACTCACACTTTGACTGAGCCTTCCCTCTTTTCCCTCCCAGGCAGTGCAGAAGCGGGATAACCTCCTGAGGCGTTCGAAGGCTGACCTGCTGGAGGCCCGGGAGACTCTGAGGAGTCGGGCTGTGGAGGTGGAGCGGCAGGCGGCTGCAGCCATGGGCCTGGAGGCTGACGTCCAGAGGGCCAGGAGGGAAGGACAGCAGAGAGAGGCAGAGTGTGGCTCTCTCAGGACCCAGCTGATGACCCTCAGGGAGGAACTAAAGGAGGCCCAGGGATGCTGCAGGGACACGGGTAGGAGGATTACACAGTCCTGGGGGGTGGGCTGGGAGACTGGTGTCTATAAAGCTGGACTCGTGTGTAGTCAGGTACCTTTGTAGCTCTCTCTCTCTCCCTATTTCTCTGTCTTGCTCTGTCTGTCTGTTTGTCTCTCTCTCATTCCCCCTTCCTTGATGGAGAAGAGGTTCTAAAAACAGTTAAAAGCAGTAGAGGCATGAGGAAGAAGGAATGAGAGTGATGCTGATGGAAGGAGGGAAGGGGAGAAAGAGGAGAGTGACATGGTTGTAGTGGCAGCAGCAGCAGTGCAGCCTCTAGGGCTGACTTTAATGAGCAGTCTGAGACATTCACCTGTTTACGTCCTGCCTGCCCCAGAAGCCTCAGCAGCTAGCCAGCAATGAAACAGCCCATCAATTCACAGCCTGGGGCCTTTTGTCTGACACACACACTCACTCACACTCACACATGCATACTAACGTATGCATATGCACTCAGAGGGACCATCAAAATAAGAAACAACGGAACATGCATGAATGCAGAAGGAGGGCAAATCAACACACAAGATAACAGATAAGATATGTAATATAATAGCATTGTTGATAGTAAATGATCAAAATATGTTATGTGTCTATGTTTGTGTCTGTGTCTCAGCCCAGGATCTGGCTCGTCAGGAGGAGAAGGTGTTGCTGGGGGAGGGGTGGCAGCATCGGTCACAGGAACACCTGGCAGAGCGGGTGGCAGAGGTGGTGACGGCAGAGCAGGCCCAGAGGAAGCTACAGGCAGAGCTACGCACCTTAAACGAGAGACTCCGCACCACAGAACATGAGCTGCAGGGCTCCAGGTACTCTACATGGCTTTGGGTTCCCTAAAGCACTCTGACTGTCTGTCTCTATCTGACTCCAAGTAGAGGTCTGCGCATGACTGATTTATTCATGCCATTCCCACCCGCACCCACAAGCTTTTCATACCGCACCTATTCGCTCCCGCTGGCTTTCTGTCCGACTCCCACCCGCTCCCGCAAGAACTGGTCCCGAACCCGACCGCGGTCCCGCAATGTTATTTTAGGCGTATGTGATGCAGCTAGCTTGCTAGCCATGGTCCTAGCAATTTTGTGCTCTATAGTCAATATCAGAATGTCCAAAAATAACCTAAGAAATAGGTTAAATTACCAGAGATTCTCACATTCTCCATTATGTTAGGCTATCAGTATTACTGGGCTATATCAGCCAATAGGTTAGAAGTAGTTTGAAGAGAGCAGAGTTGGAGAGAGAGCGGACACTTGCATTTTCTCTTGAGCTACGTTTAATAGCCTACCTTTTAGGAGCGGGACGATTTTCAGACTGTGACAAAATAATATGGGTGATTCATATGTATTACTAGGCAGTGTAGTAAACTATAGCCTAATTATATTTATGAAGCTAATTTCCTTGGAAAGAGAACTGCCCCGTGCTTCTCCACCTATGCATAGGCTACAGCCTACTCTATTAAATTGAGACCAAACGCGCACCTGATCTCACACGCCCAACTAGGAAAGGTATGGCTACTGAACTTGAAGCAGCAAGAATGATGACAGCTGACACTTGCACTTTCTCTTGAGCTACGTTTTGCATATAGGATATAGCTATACCTTTTAGGAGTGGTACGATTTCTAGGCAGATACAAATAAACGAGTAATCAATATTTATTGAAAAGGAAAAAGGCAGAATGCTCACCATGGTATTTGCGCGTTGTGCCTTTTCCTTTTCAATTGATGATCACATTTTTGGATTGCACCTTGACTCACGATGGTTGAGCTCCCTCCGCTTCTTGCCATTATTATCAATATTTATGTACAGACGCTTGTAGTAAACTACAGCCTAATCATATTTAAGTGAATTTCCTTGGAAAGATATGGCCGCAGGATGAAAAATGCCGAACCGTGACTCATTGATCTCTGTCGGGACCTGCAGCCCTCCACCGCCAAGCACACAGCATGACTTCATGTCGTGAACCCTGTCTTTAACCCCAATCCTTCACATTTCACTGAGCCATTAGTTCAACAGTGACTTGAGTATTTGCTGATTGCCATGAGTCTGTAAGACTGTCTTATTCCCATTTAGATCCAAACTGAACCTTTTGGCAAGTAAGGCCACAGTGTCTTTATGACTCAGACAAGCCTCTCAAACAATCACTCTAAATAATGCCTGTGAAAAAAATGTGATCAAATGAAAATCTGATGTTAAATGTGTTTAAAAACCCACTGTGCCTCACACACACTCTCAATCTTGTCTGTATCTTAGTGGCTGAGAGAAAGAGAGAAAAGTGTTATGGCTTTGTGACCCTTGGCACGCTGCCTACCCCGCTCTCCCCCTCCTCCCCCCCTGTCCATCTGGGCTGCGTGTGCGCCGGCCGCTCGATAGGCGGATCATTCCAGGTCGGGGCCCTCTTGTGAAATAAGATGTTTAACTGGCCAGGAGAAGAGGGATGGGAGCGTCTTAACCAGCACCTTGCCAAAGGTCTCCTGTTCAGTCAGCCGTCCTGCCGCTTGGAGTGCGCCCGCCGCCTGCCAATAGGCATTAGGGAGGATTTAGTAATTAAGTGATAGGCTGAGGACTAAATTGGGTGTTTGTGGGCTGGCGAGCCACCCAGAGGTCCCCACAGCCATGCAGATAGGGGATTCTAATTGCCAGGGATATTGATCAGCCTGGCGAGGAGGGGATGCAGGGGATTCACAAGCCATCGATTTGCTGTTACTGCGGCTGCCTTGTCAATGGGAGAGGGAGGTGAGCACTGAGAAGGCTCTGGGCCCCCCCCTCCACACACACACACACACACTCAAACACACTCACTTCTGGAAGGGCTTTACCCCTCAACCCCCGCCCACCTCCTCTCTATATCTCTCGTTCTCTCTTTTTCTTAGACTGTCTAAAGGTGTTGCTTATCGGATGGGTATTGGCAGAGAGGAGCGGCAGCTCCTTGGTAGAACATGTCCCTAGGGAACGCCACCTTCACACTCTGCTCTACGTACAGTATAAGTTTCTCCTTCACACTCTGCTCTATGTACAGTAGAAGTTTCTCCTTCACACTCTGCTCTACGTACAGTAGAAGTTTCTCCTTCACACTCTGCTCTACGTACAGTAGAAGTGTCTCCTTCACACTCTGCTCTACGTACAGTAGAAGTTTCTCCTTCACACTGCTCTATGTACAGTAGAAGTTTCTCCTTCACACTCTGCTCTATGTACAGTATAAGTTTCTCCTTCACCACTCTGCTCTACGTACAGTAGAAGTTTCTCCTTCACACTGCTCTATGTACAGTAGAAGTTTCTCCTTCACACTCTGCTCTACGTACAGTAGAAGTTTCTCCTTCACACTCTGCTCTACGTACAGTAGAAGTTTCTCCTTCACACTCTGCTCTACGTACAGTAGAAGTTTCTCCTTCACACTCTGCTCTACGTACAGTAGAAGTTTCTCCTTCACACTCTGCTCTACGTACAGTAAAAGTTTCTCCTTCACACTCTGCTCTACGTACAGTAGAAGTTTCTCCTTCACACTCTGTTGGTGTGTCCCTCGTTCCCCTCCCTAACGCGTGGTATGTCCCTCCCTGGGCAGGCGAGGGCTTTGACGCTTGGCTGTGGTCTGAGTTAATGTCTCAGGGAGAGAGGGCGCGAACTGGGCCTGGAATTTGATTAGCTGCTTCACCTGACGGTAAACAGGCCATGGCCACCCCTCACACACACAGCTCTGATCCCATCACTCACGCCCCGGCGCCCCATCAGCCCAACGCTTGCCCCACTACACCATGCCACACCGCAAAGCACCGCACAGACAGAATTAGTGCAACGTCCTCTCATTAAATGTTCATGCTTGCCTGCTCAGATTAAATCTGACAGACACAAACACACACACGCATTACTCTCAAATGAGCACGTTTTTCGCATTACATCACAAGATAAATGAAATTCCCTTTGATTTTGAAAATGTGAACAAGAGTGAAAACAAAGTTTACAGCATGTGGGGGGTAGCGTTGGCAGAGAGAGGTATCAAACATGCCAGTTTGAAAGTAGTGGTCGTTTAAAGACTGGGAGCCCCTGACTGACGGTGTGTCTGGCTGTGTGTGTGTATCAGGACCCAGGTGGAGAGTCTGAAGGAGGCAGGGGAGAGCAGGCAGGCCCAGCTCAGTGCTTAGCAGGAGGCCAACACACACCAGCAGAGGGCTCAGCAGCTGGAGGCAGAGCTGACCAACCCCAAGGACACACTCAGGACTCTACAGCAGCAGGTAAGACCTAACATTAACACGTACAGCAAACCAACCAACAAGTTCCAACAAACAGTGTCCTGAAACGACAACACCTCCTCTACCCTGAGTCATTTAGGGCCTGTTACACTAGAGCAGGTATTCCCAAACTGGGGTATGTGCAATGTGGTTGGGGGTACACCCCCCCCCCCCCAAAAAAAACTGTCCATTTTTATTTTCCAATGGGGCTATACATTTGGGTGAGTTTTTTTCTCTCGACTGAATAGCCTCGTTTCACTGCCAAAAATACAATTAAACCATCTAGTGTTCAGCCAAATAACAACACAATGTCAAATACAGGTAGCCTAGTCAAATAATTAACATCCAATCACATTAACCGTTACTCTCTCGTGGGAATTCCACTAACGGTCCGTAGCTGCTGCTCATGTTGGTATCTGTACTGATGGCGCAAAAGCCATGACAGGGAGACATAGTGGAGTGGTAACGCCCGTGCAAGCAGTTGCCCCCGACGCCACTTGGGTACACTGCAGCATCCACCGAGAGGCTCTTGCTGCCAAGGGAATGCCTGACAGCTTGAAAGACGTTTTGGACACTACACTGAAAATGGTTAACTTTATTAAAGCAAGACCCCTGAACTCTCGTGTATTTTCTGCACTATGCAATGATATGGGCAGCAACCATGCAATGCTTTTACAACATACAGAAGTGCGCTGGTTATCAAGGGGCAAAGTATTGACAAGTGTTTTTGAACTGAGAGACGAGCTTAAAGTTTTCTTTATTGACCATCATTTTCACGTCTCTGACCGCTTGCATGATGACGAGTTTCTCAGACGACTGGCCTATCTGGGTGATGTTTTTTCTCGCCTGAATGATCTGAATCTAGGATTACAGGAACTCTCCGCAACTATATTCAATGTGCAGGACAAAATCGAGGCTATGATTAAGAAGTTGGAGCTCTTCTCTGTCTGCATTAACAAGGACAACACACAGGTCTTTCTATCATTGTATGATTTTTTTGTGTGCAAATGAACTCAAGCTTACGGACAATGTCAAATGTGATATAGCAAAGCACCTGAGTGAGTTGGGTGCGCAATTACGCAGGTACTTTCCCAAAACGGGTGACACAAACAACTGGATTCGTTATCCCTTTCATGCCCTGCCTCCAGTCCACTTACTGATATCTGAACAAGAGAGCCTCATCGAAATTGCAACAAGCGGTTCTGTGAAAATTGTATTTAATCAGAAGCCACTGCCAGATTTCTGGATTGGGCTGCGCTCAGAGTATCCTGCCTTGGCAAATCGCGCTGTTAAGACACTGATGCCCTTTGCAACCACGTACCTATGTGAGAGAGCCCTCACTAGCATGAAAACCAAATACAGGCACAGACTGTGTGTGGAAAATTATTTAAGACTGAGACTCCAATACAACCCAACATTGCAGAGTTATGTGCATCTTTTCAAGCACACCCTTCTCATTAACCTGTGGTGAGTTATTCACAATTTTCGATGAACAAATAAGGTTTTATATGTAAGATGGTTAAATAAAGAGCTAAATTATTGATTATTATTATATTATTATTTGTGCTCTGGTCCTATAAGAGCTCTTTGTCACTTCCCACGAGTCGGGTTGTGACAAACTCACACTCGTTCTTATGTTTAATAAATATATTGTATAGTGTGTGTGTAGCAGGCTTAAATTGATGGCAAAAAACAACATTTGAGAGTGAGCTGACCCTGGTGCTAGAGGGGGTACACAGCTGGAGGTTGAATGTTTGAAGGGGTACGGGACTATAAAAAGTTTTGGAGCCACTGCACTAGAGGAACAGTCTTTTAACGCCACTTCGATACCAAAGTGAATTAGTCGTATCAGGTTAGGAGACTGATGTTAAGGTTAGGAAAATGGTTAGGTTTAGGGAAAATGCTCTCCTAACCTGCCATGAAAATCACTTTGTATCGAAGTGGCGTGAAAAGAGGGTGTTGCATTACACTAGATCAATATATTGATTTGGGATAGCTAATGACCCAGTAGCCTTGCACTTTACCTTTCCTACTAGCAGTGACTTTGCTGATAACTTCTTTATTGAGAATTGTTTTGTTTTACATTTTTTAAATAATTTTATACAAATAATTTTTAATTTAAAAAATGTACCCCCTTTTTCTCCCCAATTTTTATCTTGTCTCATCGCTGCAACTCCACAACGGGCTCGGGAGGTGAAGGTCGAGTCATGCGTCTTCCGAAACATGACCCGCCAAACCGCGCTTCCTAACACCCGCCCGCTTAACCCGGAAGCTAGCTGCACCAATGTGTCGGAGGAAACACTGTTCACCTGACGACCCGAGGTTAGCCTGCAGGCGCCCGGCCCGCCACAAGGAGTCGCTAGAGCGCTTTGAGCCAAGTTAAGCTCCCCTGGCCAAACCCTCCCCTAACCCGGACGTCGCTGGGCCAATTGTGTGCCGCCCTATGGGACTACCGATCACGGCCAGTTGTGATACAGCCGTTAGACCACTGCGCCCCTCGGGAGGCCCTTATTCCATTTTTTTAAAGGAACTCAGTCTGGCTTTACGCTTACTCTCGAAAGTTGTAATAGTAGAATGCACAAGGTGCAATTTTGAAATTGGGTAGTGCATCATCAGTTCCTCTTGTCATCTTAGTCATTGCATATCTTACAGCTATTTATAACTTGTCAGAAATGTCCAGATCAACTAGCCCATGTCAGCTAACATTTTTTTATTTTGTTTTTTTAGCCGATATATATTGTTGTAATTTTTTGGTCACTCAAATATGGCATGAATACACATTAGACATGGCAAAATGTATAGAATTGCAAGAAAATATGCTTTAAAACTGCAAAATGGTCTTTACACCCCATTACAAAATGTGTAGAATTGAATTAAATAAGCTTTATGTCACACCCTGATCTGTTTCACCTGTCCTCATTATTGTCTCCACCCCCCCAGGTGTCGCTTGTTTTCCCCAGTGTATTTATACCTGTGTTTCCTGTCTCTCTGTGCCAGTGTATTTATCCCTGTGTTTCCTGTCTCTCTGTGCCAGTTTGTCTTGTATGTCCAAGCCTACCAGCGGTTTTCCCAGTTTCCTGCTTTGCCTTTTTCACCTTTTGCTAGTCCTCCGGGATCTGACCCTTGTTTTCTGGACTCCATGCCCACCTGCTTGACCATTCTGCCTGCCCTGACCTCGAGCCTGCCTGCCCTTCGGTACCTCCTGAACTCTGAACTGGTTTTGACCTTTTGCCTGTCCACGACCATTCTCTTGCCTAATCCCTTTGGATTTATTAAACATCTTAAACTCCAACCATCTGCCACCTGTTTCTGCATCTGGGTCTCGCCTTGTGTCATGATACTTTACACCTGCAAAGTTCTCTCCACCAACAAGAGGGGTGTGAACCGTTTGTCATGAACAGTGCTTGTGCCCATAGAAATAGACGTGGCGGGGGCGCGGGATGTTCCCCAATGCTGGAAGGGGGGCCCCCGAGTGAAAACGTTTGGGGAACCCCTGTGCTAAATGACTAAAATGTAAATGTAGCCTAACCTTAGAATATTGCCTGTAAACGTGTGGTCGGTTGGTTGGCTGTGTGACTGTGGTTGTCTCTCTGTGTTCCAGCTGCAGGAGCAGGCTGATGCCAGCCGGGCACTGCGGGCAGAGCTGTCCCAGGAGCAGACCAGGCAGCAGGAGCTGCAGGAGAGGAACCAGGGGGCCAGGGAGAGAGGCCCAGCTGGAGTCAGAGAGAAACCAGCTCAGAACCAACCTGGAAGCAGCTCACAGCCAGGTAGAGTCAAACACTATAATTAATCAATAAGGCACCTCTGGGGTTTGTGGAATATGGCCAATATACCACAGCTAAGGGCTGTTCTTATGCACGGCGCAACGCAGAATGCCTGGATACAGCCCTTAGCCGTGGTATATTGGCCATAAACCACAAACCCCAGAGGTGCCTTATTGCTATTATAAACTGGTTACCAATGTAATTAAATGTTTTGCTATACCCGTGGTATACGGTCTGATATACCACTGCTGTCAGACAATCTCCATTCAGGCTTGAACCAACCAGTTTATAATAATGTATATACAACTAGCACTCAACTAGACATGTGCAGTCAACAACTCAGCACTCAACCAGGTGCTTTCACACACATACTAATGTATCCAAAAGCTAGTGCTCAACTAGAAATATGCAGTCATTAAATTCACACATATTGCAAATGCATGTCACACTCACACAACAAATGTTAATCATAATGTAGTGTTTGTCTGTTGATTTATGACTAAAGGCAATATCCCAACACAAATAATTTAGTGTCAGTGAACGTCATGAATTAAACCTGTGCTTGCTGACAGTTAAAAGTTTCAAGAGGCATACATGTTGTTTTTCCATTCATCGGGAGAGCGTCTTCTCCTCACATAGTGTCTGACTGAAGCCTGGCTACACTCATCTACAATCCACTCAGATTCCCCCTCCAGCCATGCTCGCAAATTGAATTCGTTTCCGTCTCTGAATTTGTGTTTCAAAAATAGTAATTATTTTTTAACCCCAAAGGAAGCAAGAGAAATGAGTCAGATCTGCACACGTCATGAATTTAGTGAAATAATAGTTTTCCACCAGCCAAAGGGATACAAGCCTGAAGCGCGGCAATTTACCAACTGTTCAGCTGCTAGGAAATTAAATTGAAGCACATAATTCATATCTTTAGAAAGTTAAATCAATCTGATCAAAAAGTTTCCCAGTCAATTACGGCCTGAAATTAATCTCCTTAATCCCAATTTAAAATCTGTCATCCATATAAATGCAGATCTCCCATCTATCTGCCCATCCATGTGACTTAATCCTGGAACAGAGAGCTAAAATGGCGCTGCGATTGTCAGATTTAGTCCCATCTATCTTTGAGCCTGATATACACACAGTGGCACACACACCTGATGGGAGCTCTGATAGGGGTGTGTCTGCTGTCTGTCCTACAGCTGAGGGAGCGGGAGAGGACTGTGGGGTGCCTGCAGGAGCGTGTGGTAGAGCTGCAGAGCACCACCTAGAGGCTGCAGGAGGAACAGACAGCCTGCCAGGCTCAGCTGCGGCAGTGCAGGAGGGAGCTGGAGAGCAGGGAGGGCCAGAGCCACAGCCAAGAGGTCAGAGGTCACATACTGTCCATATGTTGAGTGTATTTTGTGTGTAGTTTGGGACCCATGTTCCATGTGTGTTCTCTCCAGATGAGCGTCTTTCAGGAGACGGTGTCCAGGCTGAGGGAGTGTGTTGAGGAGGCTCAGGCCAGCAGCAGGCAGGGGACCAGCAGCAGCACAACACAGCCTCAGAGAGCTGAGACTGGAGCTGGCCTCCACCCAGGCTTCCCATAATGAGAGCATGGAGCTGGTGCGTGCCCTGCTTACACACTGGTACTCTGTCAGGCATGTATTGAAAATACTGATGTTAAAACAATAACATCAACTCTCAACTTGTTTTAGGTTAATGAATGTGGAGGAAATAATGTGTAGTGGGACTAGCAATGTATATTTTGTGTGGATGTTTGTTTTGTGGTGTGTGGCTGTGCGTGTGGTGGTACTGGTCAGCTGGCTGAGCAGAGTGGTGAGGCTGCATGTCTCTGTAGTGAGCTGTCCCGCCTGCAGCAGAGGAGCTCCCAGCTGTCAGAGAAGAGAGGGGGCCAGGAGGAGAGGACCAGGCAGCTGGCTGGAGAGCTCCACAGACTACGCACTGCCAGCAGACAGTCACTGGATGAGGTGAGAGAGAAGGATCTACACATCAACATTTCCATTCATCCTCATGGCAATTAACCAATAACCATTCATTTCATTGTCAATATCCAATAACCACTGATCTGGTTCTAGATCAGACACTGCCAACCATTAGGTCATGGACCAGATAGCCTCACATTAAATCCTAGACTGTTACAGCCTGTAGCCAACCACTACACCATCACATGATTAGAAGTGTGATGGCTTAATCTTTCAACCGTATGTGTTGTATAATAAGAAAGGGGGTTATCTAGTGTAATATATACCCAGGGCTGGAAATGAACACTCCACCCTTAGAATGCCTGGTCATTAGTGTGGAGCACACAGCCCCTCTGAAGTAGAGACTTAACCTCCACAGGTCGCGCTGTACACTAATTGACCACTACAGGAGAGAGCAGGTTCTGTTGTAGAGCAAAGAGGTGTGACTTGTAGCAGTGCCCTTTCTGTGTGTGCGGGACTGTATTCCTAAAGCTGATTGGATAATGAGACCTTTCTCCCAGACCGCCATAGATTATGCATGTACAACACACACACACACACACACACACACACACACACACACACACACACACACACACACACACACACACACACACACACACACACAGTTGAAGTTGGAAGTTTACATACACCTTTGCCAAATACATTTAAACTCAGTTTTTCATAATTCCTGACATTTAATCCTAGTAAAAAGTCCCAGTCTTAGGTTAGTTAGGATCACCACTTTATTTTAAGAATGTGAAATGTCAGAATAATAGTAGAGAGAATGACTTTCTGCTTTGATTTCTTTCATCACATTCCCAGTGGGTCAGAAGTTTACATACACTCATTTAGTATTTGGTAACATTGCCTTTAAATTGTTTAACTTGGGTCAAACGTTTCGGGTAGCCTTCCACAAGCTTCCCACAATAAGTTGGGTGAATTTTGGCCCATTCCTCCTGACAGAGTTGGTGTAACTAAGTCAGGTTTGTAGGCCTCCTTGCTCGCACACGCTTTTTCAGTTCTGCCCACAAATGTTCTGTAGGATAGAGGTCAGGGCTTTGTGATGGCCACTCCAATACCTTGACTTTGTTGTCCTTAAGCCATTTTGCCACAACTTTGGAAGTATGCTTGGGGTCATTGTCCATTTGGAAGACCCATTTGCGACCAAGCTTTAACTTCTTGACTGATGTCTTTAGCTGTTGCTTCAATATACCCACATAATTTTCCTTCCTCAAGATGCCATCTATTTTGTGAAGTGCACCAGTCCCTCCTGCAGCAAAGCACCCCCACAACATGATGCTGCCACCCCCGTGCTTCACGGTTGGGATGGTGTTCTTCGGCTTGCAAGCCTCCCCCTTTGTCATCCAAACATAACGATGATCATTATGGCCAAATAGTTCTATTTTTGTTTCATCAGACCAGAGGACAATTCTCCAAAAAGTACGGTCTTTGTCCCCATGTGCAGTTGCAAACTGTAGTCTGACTTTTTTATGGCGGTTTTGGAGAAGTGGCTTCTTCCTTGCTGAGCGGCCTTTCAGGTTATGTCAATATAGGACTCGTTTTACTGTGGATATAGATACTTTTGTACCTGTTTCCTCCAGCATCTTCACAAGGTCCTTTGCTGTTCTGGGATTGATTTGCACTATCGCACCAAAGTTTGTTCATCTCTAGGAGACAGAATGCGTCTCCTTCCTGAGCGGTATGATGGCTGCGTGGTCCCATGGTGTTTATACTTGCGTACTATTGTTTGTACAGATGAACGTGGTACCTTCTGGTGTTTGGAAATTGCTCCCAAGGATGAACCAGACTTGTGGAGGTCTACAAAAAAAAATTCTGATGTCTTGGCTGATTTCTTTTGATTTTCCCATGATGTCAAGCAAAGAGGCACTGAGTTTGAAGGTAGGCCTTGAAATACATCCACAGGTACACCTCCAATTGACTCAAATGATGTCAATTAGCCTATCAGAAGCCTCTAAAGCCATGACATGATTTTCTGGAATTTTCCAAGCTGTTTAAAGGCACAGTCAACTTAGTGTATGTAAACTTCTGACCCACTGGAATTGTGATACAGTGAATTATAAGTGAAATAATCTGTCTGTAAACAATTGTTGGAAAAATTACTTGTCATGCACAAAGTAGATGTCCTAACCGACTTGCCAGAACTATAGTTTGTTAACAAGAAATGTGTGGAGTGGTTGAAAAACGAGTTTTAATGACTCCAACCTAAGTGTATGTAAACTTCTGACTTCAACTGTACATACAGAAAAAGTTTGCAAAGACACCAACATTTAAACACAGAGTTTTGCTTAGAGGAACTGCCTCACATAATAGCCAAAATATAAATCACAGTTTAACTGAGATACTCATACAGTACAGAAATGTAGTAACACGTTTTCAAGTGAAAATGTGAAAATGTCTAAGAGGCTTTACGGTTCAAATAGTCTAAGCATTGTGTTTGTATTGTGACAAATCCGAAGCACTTTGTTTGTGTACACAGGCACATAAGAGCTGTGTGTGCTTGCTCTGCAGTGCCAAACCTCTCTACAATGTGTTTGTATGTGTTTTAGCCGAGGGCACATCTCTGTGGCTCATCGCTGTGGTCTCACGTCATCCTCCTTAAGTGCTGTCAATGTTGCATGGTAACAGCGGCGCTCTGCCCTCTTAATTGGTTTAGGAAGAGCATCCTTGTCATTTTGCGGTCAGCAAACTCCGCCAGAGAAAATGAAGTGTGAGTTGCACCCTCCCCGCACAACCCGTCCCACAAAAAATAATGATTATGTGCAGCTGTGTGTGTGTTTGTCGGTTTTTACTTTCCACTTTTAGAAATAATTGCTGGTTGCTCGGTGGGATCAGAGGAAGGGTATAATGATTGTCTCTGGCCGTGTGGTATGGCTGGGTTCTGGGGAGGGCTGGGGGAGAGCAACTCATTTCACACACCTAAATGTGAGTGTGTGTGAATGTGTTAACATTAGTGTGTTTGTACAGCATGTAACCTGTTTGTGGTGTCTATGTGCTTGATGTGTATCTACATACTGTACGTGTGTGTGCACGGCTGTCCTTTTGCACGGATTAGCAGGTGAACACAGCAAGAGGATGACCAGACTGCGGTTGCGATGCTGTCACACAGGGGTTAGGGGGAATACAGAGCTGCAGTACTGCAGTTTGGAGCCTCCAGTCAGGCTCATCCCCACTCACACACCACTTTAATTGCCTTTGCTTCTTTCATTACATGTATTGCCTCTCCTCTGCATTGCGTGCTCCCTGGACTTGTGGAAAGGTCATTGTGGTGAGATGTGAACACTGCGCATGTAACGGATGTGAAATGGCTAGCTAGTTAGCGGGTACGCGCTAGTAGCGTTTCAATCAGTTACGTCACTTGCTGTGAAACCTAGAAGTAGGGTTGCACCTTGCTCTGCAAGGGCCGCGGCTTTTGTGGAGCGATGGGTAACGACGCTTCGTGGGTGTCAGTTGTTGATGTGTGCAGAGGGTCTCTGGTTCGCCCCCGTGTCGGGGCGAGGGGACGTACTAAAGTTATACTGTTACATTGATGCTGTTGACCCGGATCACTGGTTGCTGCGGAAAAGGAGGAGGTTGAAAGGGGGGTGAGTGTAACGCTTCGAACACACCGACTGCGTCATTGCATCACTGCTGCATAACATTTTGCGCAGCTAGGCAACTATACTGATGCAGGTACCTTTTGCAAATGGTCGCATGCGGTTGGACACATGGAGGAGAGAATCATTTTCGCAGTATCCTCAAAACCGTGTCTTTTTGACACAACTGCTGACAGCTACAGGGACATAAACACAAAAAATGCTGCTTGGAGACAAGTGTCCACGATAGTAGGATTGCCAGGTCAGTTTAGTAGTGAGCTTGTGCTAGATGTGGCTAGTTAGCGTTAGCTAGCTAACCTAGCCAATGAGGTGTGTGTGAAAGAAAGTCATACCACCTTCCTCAAGGTTGGTCTCATTGTTGAAAGAGCCTACTCTGCCTATCTTGACTATTTATTATTGCATTTCGCTCCAAAACTGCATTGGAGGGAAATTATATTATAGGCTCTCACAATTAATTTGAGGATGTCATCGAATAAATAATATACTTGGCAAATAAATAAATAAATAATGTAAAGAAATTATGCAATCAAACTGTTTTTATGTAATCCCAAATTTTTACTGAATGTGTGCAAAAAAAAAATCTACATTCATATTTTGCTACTTTCTGTCAAGTCCACTCATACAATTTGATGCATACGTTCGATTTATCGAACGTATGCACCACACAGAACGCACTGCAACTGCCTCTGCAACGCAATGCTGCAAGGCAAATGCAGCGTTCCATTGGAAATGAATGTACTTCTGGTGTATCGAAACGCAATGACGCAGTCGGTGTGTTCGAAGCGTAACGGATGTGAAATGGCTAGCTAGTTAGCGGGTACGCGCTAGTAGCGTTTCAATCAGTTACGTCACTTGCTGTGAAACCTAGAAGTAGGGTTGCACCTTGCTCTGCAAGGGCCGTGGCCTTTGTGGA
Organism: Salvelinus namaycush; assembly: GCF_016432855.1. Classification (NCBI taxonomy): domain Eukaryota; kingdom Metazoa; phylum Chordata; class Actinopteri; order Salmoniformes; family Salmonidae; genus Salvelinus; species Salvelinus namaycush. Next base: position 62,902,860 of record NC_052307.1, on the reverse strand, counting down.
GCGATGGGTAACGACGCTTCGTGGGTGTCAGTTGTTGATGTGTGCAGAGGGTCCCTGGTTCGCCCCCGTGTCGGGGCGAGGGGACGTACTAAAGTTATACTGTTACATTGATGCTGTTGACCCGGATCACTGGTTGCTGCGGAAAAGGAGGAGGTTGAAAGGGGGGTGAGTGTAACGGATGTGAAATGGCTAGCTAGTTAGCGGGTACGCGCTAGTAGCGTTTCAATCAGTTACGTCACTTGCTGTGAAACCTAGAAGTAGGGTTGCACCTTGCTCTGCAAGGGCCGTGGCCTTTGTGGAGCGATGGGTAACGACGCTTCGTGGGTGTCAGTTGTTGATGTGTGCAGAGGTTCCCTGGTTCGCGCCCGTGTCGGGGCGAGGGGACGGTTTAAAGTTATACTGTTACACGCAGCCTCCGTGTGTCCCAGCCAGGCAGAGGATAGGGCAGGGGATGTGGCTAGGGAGGACTGGTTACTGCTGGCCTTCACAGTGTTCCTATAAAGAAAAACTTGTATTTTATGTTGACCAGTTCTTTGATGTAGTGGCTCAACATGACAGGACAATGTTACTAGAGTTCACTACAATGTAATTAACTAATGAACTATCGTTTCCCAGGTTCCTACCTGGGCAGGGTTATGGGAAACACTCATGAATATACATTGCATGTTGCTGTGACTCATTGTTCATCATTCATTTAAAAGGTCCATCAGTTTTCAGAAATGACAACAAAAATGATATTAGGAAATGCCAATGACAGGTATCATCCCTCTCCCACCTAGACTCGGTCCTGTGAGGGCAGGCTGGCAGAGCTGAGTGCCCAGCTGGGGAGGTCTCAGCGCTGGGGCCAGGAGCAGCTGGTAGCCCTGGAGGAGGAGGTGGTGCTGATTTAAGGTGGAGATGGCTTCTCTCAGGGAGAACTACCATGTCAAGGTGGCCCAGGTCAGACACACACTTACACAATGGGTTCTGGGGACATTCTGGTAGGGTTTATGACTAAGGATAGGAGGTTTTGCTGACCATGTGACCTGATCAGGAAAAACTCTGGGCCCTTATAATAGCCTTACCGCCTAACTGTGTAACTAGGCCCAAAGTTTTCCTGATCAATTGATGTGCTCATGAAAACCTCTTGGCTCTAGTTATGACACATATCCTCACACTTTGCACTGGCACAGAAAGGCCAAACAGCATAGTTAGTAATCACCTCTCAATGGAAAATGAGCTGCATAGCCATTAGGATGTGCAGTAGGGGTTTGTTCATGTGTCTCTGTTCAGGTGGATGCCTTACACTCACTGTGCGATTCCATGGAGCACAAGTACAGCACAGCAGCTAATGAGGTAGTGAACCCTTAAAACCTCCAGATATGTCAGATAGACACTGTTAGAGTTGTAGACTCTCATTACCTGCTCTCTCTCTCCCCCCCATTTCTCTGTCTCAGATGGAGGTGTTGCGCCAGTCTCTGGGTAACGCTCGTTCAGACAGTTCTCTTCTACACAGGGAGAGTGAGCTGGTGGTAACCAACGTCAACCAGTGGGTGAAGGAGCAGAAGTAAGAGCATACCTAACTCCACACACTGATGCCCAGTCACATTCTACTCTACATTCACTAAGCAGCATTAACCCTGTCTTAACCCTGTCGACAGGCAAGGCAATGAAAGACTGAACTTAAAGATCAAAGACCAGAGCAAAATTATCATCCATCTCACTGCAGAGAAGGAGTAAGAGCTCTTCCACACACATCCAGCCTACCCTGTTGTTCGACTAAATTGTGCTATGCTTAAGCAATAAGGCCTGAGGGGGTGTGGTATCTTGCCAATATACCATGGCCAAGAGCTGTTATTAAGCAAGACGCAACGCAGAGTGCCTGGATACAGCCCTTAGCCGTGGTATATTGGCCATATACCATAAACCCCAGAGGCACCTTATTGCTATTATAAACTGGTTTCCAACGTAATTAGAGCAGTAAAAATAAATGTTTTGTCATATCCGTGGTAAACGGTCTGTTTATAAACTGGGTGGTTCAAGCCCTGTATGCTGATTGGCTGACAGCCGTGATATATCAGACCGTATACCACGGATATGACAAAACATGTATTTTTACTGCTCTAATTACATGGTAACCAGTTTATAATCGCAATAAGGCACCTCGTTGCGTCGTGCCTAAGAGCAGCCCTTAGCCGTGGTATATTGGCCATATACCACACCCCCTCGGACCTTATTGCTTAAATATACCACGGCTGTCAGCCAATCGGCATTCAAAGCTCAAACCACCCAGTTTTTAATTATGATTAGGTCCCCATGTTTAGAGCACTGGTTAGCAAGTGTACAGGCGTTAGATGGCTTTAGATTAGATGGAGCAGGGAACATGCTATACTTGTAACGGCTGTCATCTGGAGGAGAAGAAGAGGACCAAGGTGCATCGTGGTAATTGTTCATCTTGTTTAATGAAGGTGAACACTCAAAATACAAAAAACAACAAATGTGAAAAACCGAAATAGTACTGTCTGGTGCAGACACACAAAGACAGAAAACAACCACCCACAAAACCCAACACAAAACAGGCTACCTAAATATGGTTCCCAATCAGAGACAATGAATAACACCTGCCTCTGATTGAGAACCATATCAGGCCAAACACAGAAATAGAAAAACATAGATAAACAAACATAGACTGCCCACCCCAACTCACGCCCTGACCATACTAAATAAAGACAAAAACAAAGGAAATAAAGGTCAGAACGTGACAATACTTGTGAAATAAGTGTAAATGGAGCCACCCGGGAGTTGTGACCCGGTTTATTAACTGTGTGTCTAGTCACCTGCAGAAGAGTGTGGAGGGTCTGCAGGAGGAGATGAAGAGGCTGAAGGCTGAGCTGGAAGAGAGCAGGATTGAAGCTGAGAAGTTCAGGGTACGTACCATACACAGTTACACACACTGGATAACACTGTCAGACCTCCACACATTTACAACCCTGATATACTGTAATATAACACCAATTGAAGAGCATTGTTCCTTTCTATTGAGTAATGTCACTTGTTTTTGTATTAGGCCTCTCAAGCCAGTATGAGTGGCCAGCGCAGTGCCCTGACCAGGCTTCCCGTCCAGCTGCTCCACACAGAGTGAGTACTGACCTGAGACACTGGATCAGTGGGCTTGGCTCTAGTCCATCCCCTGGCAACTTCCCAGTTCTCCAGGAACAAGAAGCAGCAGGTCCATATGAGGCTAATGACTACATGTCCTCTAAATCCTCACTAGTTTCTTTGCTGGGGCTCTAGAGACAGCGTCAGTGACAAAGCAGTGACTTCCCGGACTGAGTGAATTCCTCTCTGTGTTTCTAGAGTAGAGCTGAGACGTGTTGGTGATTGTTGCTATTGACCCATCTCAGACAGTATTGGTTAAGAGCGGGAGCCCGTCTGTAACTCATAAGAGCTATTGGCAGCCATGTTGATTTCTGTTGTTCTGGGATTAGCATCTGTGTTTCTGGGGGCTAATGGTCCGTGTCGTCCGGCTGTGAAATCAGTGGCCTGAGAGCCTCTGAGAAGCCTGCAGATTGGTGTTTCAAATCCCCACCCCTTTCTAATGCAGCCCAGCCTGTCTCAGCCACTCTCTCCATCTCCAAGAGTAGAACAGTTTCGCTGTTCCGAGTTCCCCCTCCGCACCCTGGGTGACCCCCACTGCAGTCTCCTCACGCCAGGGCCCAGACGCCACCGGCCCTTCCTGCCCCACAGGACCACTGCAGCTTGTTAACACCGAAGATACATTTGTGCAGTCAGGCGGGAAATCCTAGAGGTGGCTATGGACGGTAGTAATCAAAGGCCTGGTGCTCTGACACTGAGGACTGGAGGGCTTAGAGATGACCTCTAGTCTAGCCTTCTATCAGGTTTCGTTCATCCCACCTAACAGAGGGACGGACAGACAGAGCCATCCAAGGACACAGTCTCCTCTCCTCTGGGCCAGTCATGTCTGTTTTCAGAAACTAGTCTAGACAGACAGACGTCACCCACACATTGCCATGGTACCGACTATATCTTTTTAAAATTTAACTTGCATTTTATATGCGATGCTGAGAAAAGGCGATTTATTGGTGAAATTGTGTTCCATATGGTTGTTTGACAGTTGAAGCCTTCTCATTTTGCGCTGCCTATACCACCTCGCTTTATAGTAAGCCAGTCCTGTGCTCACTGGCATTTCCCTGTAATGCGTTCCCGTCTGATTTCCTCCTAAATTGAAATGCGGTAAAGTTAGGGCTGATTGAAGGGATTACTTTTGGTGAGTGTGAGATAGGAGGAAGAGACTAGGCTGGTTGTGTGAACCCAATCAGAGCCCTGTGTTGACTGTGCTGATTAGAGGCTTGTAGTGAGTGGGATCCATTCTATCCCATCATTCCCTGTGTTTGCTCTGATAACGGAACCTCAACACTCATCATGTCCCTAACCTCATCCTCATGCTGTCACTTACAGCACACCACACTGATCTCTCTCAAACGTCTTATGCAAGGTGGGTAATGTACCAAAAGACCCTTTAGAACTTTAAACCTGCTTTGAAAGAACAGTTAGCATGCTTTGGGAAAAATTCACTGGTTGGCTGAGTGTTAAAAAAACATTTAAAAAGTTGCAATGTGTAGTTGAGGAGCACTGAGGCATTGAGGATGGACATTGCTCTGGAGAGAGTACCGTACGCTAATAAGTGTGTGTGCGTGTATGCGTGCGTGCTGCCTGGCCTGATACCAATGGAGGGCAGATGCAAACTCAGCCTATAAAGGCCCACTGGATGACTGCGACTTCACTCAGCTAATGTTCCAGGACATCCAGGAAGCCTGTAGGGAGCTGGGAGAACACAGAGGAGCTCTAAAAGCAGCCGGAGGGAGGGAGGGAGGGAGGGGGAGAGAGAGCGAGAGAGAGTAAATACAAATAAATAGATAAATAAGTGAATGGCATGAGAGGAGCAGAGGGAACAGTCGTCCATTCTCGTGCACGCACCGCGTTTGTTTATTTATGGTGTCTGAGGGCCTGAGCAGGGCTGATGGGGGGGAGGATGAGGATGCTGGGGAAGGACACTGGGCCTCTCCTTCCTTACGCATGCCTGGCTCTGCTCCCCAGCTTTCATTAAGTGTCATTACCAGGGCTTTCAGCGCTAGAGCCAAGCTGAGACCTGACATCCACTCCATAGATATGTGTGCATATGGATGGACTGCTGATCCTTCTTATCCGCTACTGAGGAGGGAGAATTAGGCCAGGGAGAGGAGAGGAGAGGGGGATGCAGCCATATCTGACTTTAATGGCCAGAATATAGCTATTACTTAAATGAAGGACAGTATTCATGCCTGATTTGTTGTCATGAATATGTCATACGGGTCGGGTTATCCACATTTAAAGTGTTTGTAAGGGCCATGTACACTGCAGTGTGTTGTAGATCAGGATGACTAGGATGCATATCGATACAGTTACATATCAGGATATTCTAGTTGGCTGTACCTGCACCAAAACACCAGTATTTTTCCTTCATCTTTTTAATGCGGGAGCCCAAAAAAAATCGGCACTTTTATTTCCATGACTGATCAAAACTCGTTTTCTCATGACTTTTGTCACTGCAGCAGACATATAGTGAGCAATACGATTGGAACATCAAATCACAGTAAAATCACAAATACCGAATCGCAACACATATAGAATCGCAGTACATATCGTACATACGTATCGGCACCTAAGTATCACAATAATATTGTATGGTGAGATGCCGGGCCATTCCCAGCCCTAATGGCCAGTAGCAGAAATAAAGGCATGCAGCTGATGTGAGATGTGCATTTCCTTCTATGCGTGGTGTTCATTATCAATGTCCCTTTCCAGTTCACTTCCTGTTAGAAGGCCGGCTGATTGATGGCTTGTACTGTTTATTTGGATATCAGCGAATGAAATATTCATGTCGTACGCTTTCCCAAGCAGAAGTTATCTAGATGCAGCGTAAATGGTACTTGGGATTAGATTTTCACAGCAGATTGCTATTATTACAGGAGAAAAAGGTGAAAAGAGACTGTGTGAGCAGTCGTTTTCCTAGGAGGCAATCTATTTCTCTTCCACTCAGAGCACCGGAGCGCTGGACCAGGCTCTTAATGCGCGGGAGAGAAAGTGCTTTGGTCTGCAACCTTTCACACCTTCACCTCCCCTTTATGTGATTGAATAGTTAATAACTTTGACTTTCCTTTGAAAGCCTGTGACGTGGCTCCTACTGAACGGCCTGTTGTCTGGCTGACACACCTGCCTATTGCTCTGTCTGACTGACTGCCTGCCTGCCTGACTACATGTCTACTTGGCCCAGATGCCAGATTGTCTGATAGCCCACCTCTCTCCCACAAGCCCTCTCACTTTCAAGCCTGTCCCTCGCCCGAATTACCACCTAGCTTATCTGTCTGCCTTAAAGGAGCCTGTACATTATCAGAATTTTGATGGAAAGGGGTTTGGATTGCTTACTCTTCTCTCCTTCCTTCCTCCCTCAAGACACACACACACACACACACACACACACACACACACACACACACACACACACACACACACACACACACACACACACACACACACACACACACACACACACACACACACACACACACAGGGAGCTCATTAGCGCACCCCGTGCTCACAGCTCCAGCAGAATGTGACCTTGCCTAATTGTGCGCCACGCTCATTTGTTCTCCCTGCATGATGTGGCGATTGCTTATTTATTCTCCTCAGGGCTCCTCTCTCACATTAAAATTATTGACTTATTTCATTCACTGCACATTTGCCAAGCTTTATTTGATAAGCTCATTTCCCTTGGTGCCCAAAATCCCCCCTGTTCCCATGTTTTAAAAGTTCTAATGTTCCCAATGCAGATTATTATTCATACTTGTGATTGTTTCTTTGTCTAATTATCTGTGTTGGAATATTTTAGCATCTGTGAGCCTGTTTATCCCGGCGGACTGAAACGGCACAAAAGGGCACAAATTAACGATGCGTCTGGAATAGCCGAGGAGCCAGTTGTGTACACAAAGCTGGCAGACGCGGTCAACAAGAAGCTTAACAGGGATTGGGACATCGTGGAAGGTTTACCAAAATAAGCAGACTGAATTTGCATTTGGTTCGAGGGCTGTTGATGAACAGAGCCATCAAGATTTGGTCCATCAGGTAATGAGACAGGCTCTGTTTTGACGTGGATATATGCAGCGAGGTGTAGCTAAACTAGTTGTAGTGAATAGAGGGCATGGTTAAGGTGGGTAGTGCAGATCCACTCCATTCTGACCCATTGACCACCATCAGCCCTCTCCTCCCCTACAGTGGGGAGACCCTCCCTGCCCCAGACCAAGAGGAGAGTTCTAGAGAGACTCAGCCGTTTAGAGAACAGAGCCAGTACCAGAGCAGAGACGGAGACAAGCTAGCAGCAGGAGACCTGTTCAGTAGTGTACCGGTAGGTTAATACACTGAAATGGATATCAACTCACCAACAGAGGACACAGAGGGATAGTATTAGGTAGGGGAATGATTGGCAGTATTTCTGCAGTGGGAGGTGAATGATACCTCATGAGTCATGTATTAACAGTAATTCTCTGGATAATATTCATGATGACAAATATGCAAAGTTAAGGTCCATGGTGATGCCAACATACCAATAGTAACACTGAGCTCTGAGGCTGACTATTGACGGTATCTTATTTGAATAATCTGTTTCTGTCTGCCGCTGCTCTGTCTCAGATCTGCTCTGACTGCGACAGGAGCCTTGAGTGGCCAGAGCGACAAACTGTGGAGGAGGAGCTCTGGCTGCCAACCTGCATCTGCACTAGCTCCAGACGCAGCCTGTGTCTGCCTGGCAGGGAGGGGGGGCCACGTTTGCTGCTGAGGTGGCCAGAAGAGTGGCCCTTAGGACCCTGGAACGCAGACCCCTGCCATGTGGCCACCACCGCTGGAGCAGACCCGCTCTCTCAGCTGGGACGGGCCATGCCCTACACATCTCAGGGAGGGACACTGGTGGGTGCTAGTATGAACCAGTGAGAAGGGAAGTACAGGTAGTTATTATAACTCAAGAGAATACAGCACACAAATATTTATGATTTTGTAGCTTGATAGATATGAATAAATGATTGTATTATATTTAAGATTATTTAATGACAATACTAAACTTGAATAATTTAATGTCTTTGGTATTTTCAGTATATATTTTTTCAAAATCTTATCTTTGTGGCACAATATGTTCTCTTTCCTGTGTTCAACAGAAAATTTGTTGTGAATAAGTAGACAATCATAATGTAGGAGTAATGGTAAGAGATTAGAATCTTACCTGTACAGTATCTGGGTCCTTCCACCAGTTCGGTGCCTTTTTTAGAAGTGTAACTTGTGATTTCACAAAATGTTGACATTCTGTCCTAAAGAGCACATGTTCAACTTCATAAAAAACACATGTTGCCATTCCAATAGGTTACATTTAAAAAAAAATGACTATAGTTAGTGCCTATTAAGTGCCGAATAAAGTATCAGGGTTGACCGTATCAGGGTTGACGATCTCGTCTTAAATCAGCCATTAATCCTCTCGTGACAGGGGGAATGGAAGCTTGTGTGCAACAGGAGTGGCAATTGAATGCAAGTTTCACAAGAAAAAAATCGAATTGCTAAAACATTTCTAGCCTATCAATGGGTAACAGGGTTATTCGTGTTATGCTTGACCCGTTAGTTTTCTATCACAAAGCAGAAAATGGCCAAACAAGTTTTTACACTATGATTTGACTATTTGATGTTCAATGTTTCTTTTGAAAAATACATTTTAAATTAATAGTTTCACCATATTAAAACTAGAGGGTTGACCTTAAAATGAGGGACAGATGTAAATTAATCACTAATCAAATGAAATAAATATATTCTTCAGAACTGACTTAAAATACCTAGGGATTTACAATGATGGAGAAATGTTTGGATTAAGTGGGTTGAAGTCTTCCTAGAAGTGACACAGGGTTGGCAGAGGGACATGTCAAAATGCTGAATTTAGCAAGCCTTTATTCATATTAAAAATCGGATTCATTGAATTCTCCATGTGGTCTATATTAAAGGGCACTTCATTGAATAGAACAGGCTTTTAAAATCAATATTGGTGCACAACTCTTCGTGGAACAACCCATCTGACGAATATTTGTATCTATCCATTCAGGGTTTTGAGTTACATTTACATTTTTATAGAAACCTAGAAAGAATTAGAAAAAAGTGTCCAGCCTTTTATTGTGGTATGAGAAATAGTCCTGCTTATTTCTGAGGTTGTCAAATGATGAGTTGATGTCTAGATCAAAGTCCTAAAAATGTATTGGGGGGGGATTTCATGTTTTCAGTCACCTAGAGCAATACATCCTTGAGTTCATGTAAATCCTAATGAATTGTGTACTCAGAAGTCTTTGTGGCCAAATAAAAGTCTGGTTATGGGTTTAGATGCCTTTACAAGTGTCCCTTTGTTCTAGCACTACTCTATTCATCATGAGTCGGCTGTGTGAATCCAGGCATTGCTGCAGCTTTGAGAGCAACTCTGAGAGTTCCATGCCCACCAGCTTTCAATAACTGGGGATGTCGGAGCTTGACAGTAGAAAGTATTTTTTTCTGACTAGAAGAAAATAAGAGCCCTAAGCAATAGTAGATGAGCTGTTAGTAAGCACACAGTCCACTGGGAGAGAGACATGGCAGCATACTATACATAGTGCAGTGGAGAAGAATAAAACGGGCAATACTAGCAAGACTGGAGATTAGATCTTCATTCATTGATAGAGGTCAGTGGTTTTATTTTAACATAACGTTATATACATATATATATATATAGACAAAAGTAAATTAAACAATTACATTTTATCGATCTAGTTAAACAAAAGTGAAATGTAATACTATTGTTTGCAGATATTAAAGATATCCCAACTATAGTGCCCCCCAATACAGTAATAAACCATGCCCATCATTGTAATGATCCACACCAGCATGCAGGGCGAACTTCAGAGGAGGTGTGTTCACAGGGAAGTTATGTGTCCTAAAGAGGCCCTAGTCAGTCAATGGGGTCGAGCAGTGGCTGTTGTTCACTGGCAGCCTGCTAGGATTAATCCCAGCCTTACAGGAAGACACCATCTTTTTCTGCCTTGGTCAGATCAATAGGCAACATTCTCTCCAGCAAAGCAGTCAATACCCAACACTTAAGGTGTCTAAGGAAACTAAAGAATGCCAATAATTGTTATTAATGCCTAGGATTTCCCCAAGTACTGCATTTATAGGGTAATTCCAGTGTAACAGATATTCAACCAACATCACACACACAACACCAATGCCCTCCGGAGACGTATTGTATACATTTTAAGAAACCTATACACAAATACAAAGATTTAAAAAAATCTACAAAATGGAAGTGCATCCTTTTTTCAAATAAGTATAGTGTTTGTAACCTGATTTATAAATGGTATTGCTCTTTTGAGTCCGATACTATAATGGTACTGAGTAGTGAGCTACTGCACCATGCTCTGGGTAAAACCTTGGCCCGTTCAGGCCTTATGGAGAAATTGGTCACACTGAAATCCAATAATTTGCCCAAGGTGCTAGTTTATTCAGTATGCCTGATGTGCCTTTGGTATATTAATCAATACGGCCTGAGGTGTGGTATATATAAGCAATAAGGCACAAGGGGGTGTGGTATATGGCCAATATACCATGGCTAAGAGATGTTCTTATACACAACTCAATGCGGAGTGCCTGGATAGAGCCCTGGGTGGTTCGATACAGAAACTGGGTGGTTCGAGTCCTGAATGCTGATTGGCTGACAGCTGTGGTATATCAGACCGTATACCACGGGAATGACAAAACATTTATTTTTACTGCTCTAATTATGTTGGGAACCAGTTTATAATAGCAATAAGGCACCTCGGGGGTTTGTGGTATATGGCCAATATACCACGGCAAAGGGCTGTGTCCAGGCACTCTGCGATGCATCGTGCATTAGAACAGTGCTTAGCCATGGTATATTGGCCATATACCACACCCCCTCGTGCCTAATTGCTTAATTATACTACAAACCCAGAGGTTCCTTATTGCTGTTATAAACCGGTTAACAACATAAATATAACAGTTAACAAGTAGTTTTGCGTTATACCCGTGGTATGTCTGATATATGCACAGCTGGAATGCTGTTTCAGCCAATCAGCATCCAGGACCCAAACTGCCCAGTTTATAATAGCATTTAATAAAATGTTGAACATTGTGTGTGTGTGTCTTTAATAGCAGGTGTTATTCCGGCCACATGCTGAGGAATGGATTTGTGTTGATTGTGGAGTGTTATGAAACATGATGACAGACATTAAAGAAATAGCACATTTTAATGCCTTTCTCCTTGCCTCCAAGATCAAGAGGATTTTTTATGAGAGCCAAAGAAAGGCATTGATTATTTTGTCTGATTGCTCAAGGATCAGAATTATACCTCTGCCACTTTGAAGCTGCTATGTCAGGAAGATAAAAAATAGAATTCTAGGCATTGCCTGCCATATGAATAAGATCGCATTACATACATTAAAATATGTAAATATGACCTTTCTCCCATCAATCCTACCTCCTGAAGTCCGTTTTTCATCTACTGTCTTAAGATTCCAGGAAGTAACAAAGAATACAACTTCAAAATTGACTTTACCATGAGTATCTGCTCCAGCATGGACGTGGGCTGTCCTGTATGGATTTTGGAATTCCATCCAATTGTGTGTTAATTCATTCTGAAAGCACAGGGTCAGAGTTCACAGGTTTTAAATGTAAGCCATCATCATTTCACAAGGCCTAAATACATATTGTACGTAGGTGTTACAAGGACAAGATCTCCCATTGGGTGGTCTGCAGCAGAAAGAGTAGGACCGCTTCAGGGAGAGGGGCCCTCGGAATTGCTTTTATTTCACCCAAGCACCACCACTCCACACAACAGCTGCTCTAGCAGTGGAAAGTGAAGGACATTAAACTCTGTGCATACATTCACTACCTCCACTTTCCATTGAAAACCACAAGTGAGGGGGGCGGGGGGTGTTCTAAATTCAATCAAGTGAAGGCCGTCCCCGGCAGGCAGGGACACAGAGAGAGAGAGGGGACGGATGGGGGAGATGAGGGAAAACTCAACTTAAGTTTCCACTGGGCCTGCTGGGCTCCTAATGCAGCCTTGGATGTAATTGGGTCCCAGAAGGCTGTTCATTATTGTGGCTGTTCATTATTGAGGCAACAAAACGGGTGGAAAGGAAATAAATGCCTCGCTCCACTCTGTGCCCTCCGCTCTGTCCCAGCGCCATTATGGGATTGGAGTTAATTAAAAGAGCAGTTGATGCCACTGTTTTCCTCATCAATCTCACTTGTGCTCTTATTACATTTGTAATGACAGTGGGGCTTGTCCTGGTCTGCCACACAGCAGGGGAGAGGAGGGGGAAGAGAGGGGGTACGAGGTATGAGGGACAGATATTTCAACAAATCTCTCAGTGGTCAACAACATCCGTTGAGGATGTAGGTGGGGGGTGGGTGTAGATACTGCAGTGCTGTGAGAGGAGGACAGCCCTCTTCTTCATTCAGGGATGTTGAGGCTGAGGACCAGTCTTTACCCCCTAATCCTGCAACTCCCTTGAAGGCCATTTTAATTCCTTTCATCATTACACAGACTTTCCCTGGAAACCTCTGGCAATCTCTGGTAAATAATGATGGAAATTTCTGTGGCATGGTGTTGCTGGACCTCCAGAAAGCCTTAGATACAGTAGACCACCCTATTCTATTCTACAAGCTAATGGCCCTAGGTTTTAACAGCATGGCAGTAGACTGGCTCAGGTCATATGTTTCAGGAAGGTATCAGAGGGTTGATGTCAATGGCACTTTTGTCTATTGCCAGGTTAATCAGCTGTGGAGTTCCACAAGGGAGTGTTTTAGGGCCCCTCTTCCTGTTATATATCAACTATATGAAATCATCTTGTTCCTGTCAGCTTTTTTTGTATGCAAACAATTTAGCTATTTTGGTCTCACACAATGACAAGAGTATGGTAGCGACTAGGGAGCCAGCTTTTGCAGAACTGGAGGGTATCAGTAACTAGCTGTCAGATAACAAATTGTCTATTAATTTGGGGGAAACTGAGTCCATTTTATTGGCTCTAGGTAAGGCTAGGTAGATCACCACGTTTCAGAGTCATGGTTGGTGACAGCCAAGAACTGTGTTAGGTACTTAGGCTGTGAACTTGACAGGTTTTTGACCAAGGAGGGCAGTGGACAGAACGTTATTGCTAAGGTGAACCAGAAAGTCACATTTCTTGCCAGAAAAGCCACATTTCTGGATAAGGGTACCTTGAAAGTACTTTCAACAGCATTAGTGCAGCCTCACTATGATTGTACTACTGGTACAGTAGCTCCCCAAAGGTTATTAAAAACAAACTGCAAACGGCACAGAATAAAATGGTACGGGTGATACTGAATCTTAGCTCTCGTTCTCAGGTTGGCCCTTCTCAACTCAGAGAACTCCAGTGGCTAACAGTTGATAAAAGGGAATTGTTGGGATTGACTCAAAATCCTGTATGGCATAGTCCCCCGGTATCTAAAAAGCTATTTTACTTCAGTGAGGGACTCACACTCTTATGCCATGAGGCAGTGCCACAGACTTTGTGCCATATTTTTACTTTTGTTTATTTAGTAAATATTTTCTTAACTCTATTTCTTGAACTGCATTGTTGGTTAAGGGCTTGTAAGTAAGCATTTCACAGAAAGGTCTACACCTGTTGTATTTGGCGCATGTGACAAATAAAATTGTGATGTTGTTTTAAGAGCTGTACTGGGGAAAACACGTTTTTATATATATGCGGCATTGGTAGAGTGGAACAAAATCCCGGCTGCGATAAAAACAGTTTCTGACAGTCATAGGTTCAAACACCCCTGCAGGGCTTGGTTAATAATGTAAACCACCCTGCTCTATTGGAGGGATTTTCTATGCGTGTATATTTGCCTTTTTGTCTACACTGAGTGTACAAAACATTAGGAATACCTGCTCTTTCCAGGACATAGACTGACCAGGTGAATCCAGGTGAAAGCTATGATCCCTTATTGGTTAAAGAAGACAGTTTAAAGAAGGATTTTTAAGCCTTGAGACAATTGAGAAATGGATTGTATTTAAGTGCCTTTGAACGGGGTATGGTAGTAGTAGTTATGATTGAATGTATATACAGTATGTCTTTTGCTGGGTGTTAAATGTTTATGTATTTTAAATTGGTAAATCTAATTTTTAAAAAGGTGACTGCTGACACTAACACACAAGGACTATTTCAAAATGTCAGCATATAGCCCAGATTTGTCTCATTAAAGTTGGTGGAGTCCATTATAGCCACCCTCTCCTTCGTTAGCCTACTCTCAATCAAGCAGACTTGGGGAATTGAGAGGTTGAAGGAAATGTTCACAATCCTCTGCATTTGCATAAGGGTTACTGGGAGAGAGAACTAAATTGACCAAGTAGAAATTAAAATTCAAGAGGGAGGCTGCCTCCACACAGCACAGGGGAATAGGCAGCAGGTTGTTGCACACCACTCAAGAAGGAATAATTCACAACAAACGCATATATTTTTCATCTAGTCCTCCAAATGGTTGCCAAGCAGAATGTAAGGTTTTAACTAGAAAACAAGGACATTAAGACATGTCACCAGAAACACAATGATGACACTGGCACATCATTAAGGCTGTTTGTTTCATACTGGGTATGACCTCCGAGGATTTACATATGGCTTCAGACTCAAGAGAGATGCGAGACACATCTACATAGCTCCTCTCTTTATCTCCAACACTCAACATCTCACAGCTGAGAAAATCCAAAGCACTGGAATCATTCATGTAGAGCTGTTACTGCATTATGGGAGGAATTCAGACCTGAGTTACATGCACGTAAATGGAACTTATTTCCCTTTTTATGCATTCTCTCGAGACACATATTCTGACCTTGGGGAAACGCATGTGCCAGCCAGGTATTTGTTTGGGGTGTCAGAGGTGTGTCTACTCTAACAGTAGTGGTGTGTGGGTAAAATCACCAGGGAAGCCAAGCCAGGAAAAAAAAGGCATATTATAACCTGTGTTGTGATAATTGCGTTGTTTGCTCTATAACCTACTAGTTCATATGCCTTGACACCGTGATATATAGGCCTAAGGCAGAGACAATAAGAAGACACAGTGGCAGGATAAATTGAACCACACCTTTGTTTCATCACAAAACCCGAGAGCATCATCTGTCTGGTGAAGTCCACAGAACATATTGCATGTAACAAACAGTTACATGACCTACAGCATGGTGAAGCAAGTTAATGTTTCCAACATTTTCGGACTACTAAACAACTATTGCTTTAGAACCATGGAGAGCTGCCTCCACTATTATTCCAGCACCATTTCAACAGCAAATCAAATCAAATGTTATTAGTCACATACACATGGTTAGCAGATGTTATTGCGAGTGTAGCGAAATGCTTCTAGATCCGACAGTGCAGCAGTATCTAACAGGTAATATCTAACAAATTCCACAACAAAACCTAATACACACAATCTAGTAAAGGAATGGGATGAGAATATATAAGTATCAAATATATGGATGAGCAGTGACAGAGTGGCTAAGATGCAATAGACAGTAAAGAATAGATAGTGAAGGATACAGTATATACATATGAGATGAGTAATGCGAGATATGTAAACATTCTTAAAGTGACATTATTAAAGTGACTAGTGTTACATTTATTAAAGTGGCCAATGATATCAAGTCTGTAGGTAGGCAGCCGCCTCTCTGTGGCTGTTTAACAATCACCTATGCTTAGTCTAATACAGTGACAACTAAAAGATGCCAAAAATTATTTAGTCCAATTAACGTAAGCTAAATATGATGTGTGTGTGTGTGTAAGTAAATTATATATATTTTTACTCACCCTACTTAGAGAAATGCCAATGCCATCCTCCTCTTTCAGGTTGCCTTAGCGGTCTATGACTCTGTCATATACACTTTTAGTTTTTGTTGTCCTACCTAGGCTACCTGGCTAAAATGCTTGCTCGCTAGCTTATATTCCTTTCATGGGCAACGATGAGCCGTGTCCAGCTAGTTAACATTAGCCTAACGTTACTACATCTAGCTGCCTGTTTAACTTCCATCCTCTCAGGCCAGGAGCAAATGTATGAATTTATGGTTGGATCAGAATCACCGTTATAATCATTGGCCAGTACAGAGAATTAAGTTAAAAAAAGTCAAAATCCCTATCTCCATCCATGGCTAATTTAGAAAAGGGACAATTTTAGCTAGCTAGCTAGCCACTGGAGGACAACGACACAAGGAGATGGAACAATTCAAGTCTTGTTAATGACGTTTGGCTTCTAATGTGATGTGATTGGTGTGAAGACAAATCAAAACTTTGTTCCGTTATGACTTTCTTGGGGGCGCCAGGACCATTCACAGCTGAGCTCACTCAGTTTAGCTCAACGATGATTAAGAATTATTTAATTTACAAAAATATCAAGAGAGGCCAAATGCTCGCTGGCTTCCCTTGCATTCAATGCTACGAGTGGCAACAATGTCATACCCTTTTTTTTAATACTTTTACCCCTTTTTCTCCCCAATTTCATGGTATCCAATTGGTAGTTACAGTCTTGTCTCATCACTGCCACTCCCGTACAGACTCACGAGAGGCGAAGGTCGAGAGCCATGCGTTCTCCGAAACACGACCCAACCAAGCCGTACTGCTACTTGACACTTATCCCGGATGTGTCAGAGGAAACACCGTACACCTGGCGACCGTGTCAGCGTGCATGCACCCGGCCAGCCACAGGAGTCGCTAGAGCGCGGCCAAAACCTCCCCATGGGTCTCCCGGCCGAGGCCGGCTGCGACAGAGCCTGGACTCGAACCAGGATCTCTAGTGGCACAGCTAGCAACTGCGATGCAGTGCTTTAGATGACTGCGCCACTCGGGAGGCCCTGTCATACTCTTTTTGACCAGACAGCATAGATGGGATACACATACAGAGATAGAGGAGCGCTGTTTCGTTCGCTTGGATGCTTTCTCCAGTGAGATACATTCAGCCTCTTGTGAATTGAAGGAATTTTATGAAACACAGAGACAAAAAAAAAAAAATTTTTGCCTGGCTTCCCTTGGTATCTATGAATACACACCACTGAGTGTCTACAGATATGCCGTATTCTGACCTTGACTTAATTCTCTCATAATACCACCACCTTTACGTGCAAGGAAACCATGAATAAGGTTGTGCGAACCTTTCGGTTCTAAGAAATAACACCATTCTCCATAAACTATAATTTATAAATCGATAAGAGCTATTAATAAGCGTTAAGTAAATGAGTAATCCGTTTGGAGAAGGGGATTTTAAATACAATTAGCAATTGTTTTAGATAATTTTTCATTCTGATCGCTGGAGATGAATGTCATGGACACAAAGTGAAAAGCATATCAACATGACAAGCATTCCCGCCCCTTTCCTTTCCACAGTGAAGTATAAAATGCTGTGACCTTATGCATAATGTTTATTGTATGACATTTGAAGAAACTTGGAGATGCAAGCCAAATGGGTAGGCCTGGAGCATGTGATGATGATGCAAGCATTGTGCAATGACAGTCACACCATATTTAACCTTGGGGCACTGTCGAATGTTTTAATTATATGACCTGACTTTCTCTGTATCCTACTATTTATTAATGTCAAATATTAGCCTCTATCAGTATTGACTGTCAGTAATAACCACACATATTTAACTGCCAATTTGGTTGGAATAATACTGTGAAATTGTAGAAATTATGATAATGCCCTTTTAGTGTTAGTTGAAAAGGCCGCCTGAAATTTCTGCATGTTTTGGCTTGCCTGGTGACATCACCAGGCAATCAATTAGTTAATAGACTAATAAAAAGAGTTCCAAACCTCTTATAACAGCTAGTTTCCCCCTCCCCACTCAGACCACTCCCAGACAGTCCTAGCAAAGTTCTTACTTGAGAAAGTGCTCTTTGCTAAGAAGCTATTTTTATTTTAAAAAATTAACATTTTAATTTAAAACAATTACAGTAAGGTACTTAATCGTTACCCAGAAATTATTTGATACTGAGATAAAAAAAAATGCTGCATTGAAACTGATGCATGGTGCAAAACTCGGTGTGTCATCACACAGTTCCATGGTCAGTGTGGGCAATAGGCCAGGGTATACTGTTCTCCCTATTATAATTATATGTACATTAATATTCCAACATTACCATGGGTTGAAGAACTGAATGTGGCCATTTTCAGAATGAATCCAACCACTGTTTTATTTTTTTGTGCTCCATAGGCTACATTCTACTGTTGTGCAGATCAAATTAAAATTAAAAGGTACACAGTATTTAAAGCGATTGCTTTAGATAAATAAAGAGAAAAACAGATTGAAGAAAAACTCCCTGACCAAATTGGTAGGCCACCCAGTGGGTGTGTTTTCTGCGATTTAATAAAAATGTATTCAGTGTGTGGAAGGGAGCCACACCCGCAAACCTCGTTACACACATGCATAGGGTAAGTCTGAATACCAAATACTGAGAAGTTCTTAAATCAAAATGCGTAAAAAGGCATACATTTCTTATGTCTGAATTGCACCCTATGTGCTGGGGTTTAATTGGGAATTGAGAGGTTGGAGAGTTATGCCAAGATTAGGGGTAGGACTCGATTCAATCCGTATTGCGGAAGTTCAGCACTATAGGGCAATTGAAATTTAAAGGCAATGTTCCTACGTTTGCGCAGACTGCATTCATGGTATACGCTGCATATGTCAGCTCAATTGTAAATTACCTTTACATTTTACCTTTAAATTGCGCTAAACCACTGAACTTCTGCAATATGGATTGAATTGAAGCTAGGGTTATGCTTGAACCTGGATGTGGACATTAAGCTATGGTTAGGGTCAGGGTTGGAGCTAGGGTTAGGGTTGAGCTAGCGTTCAAAGATAAGGCTTGGGACAACACTAGCATGACCTAAACTGGGACATGCTTAACACCCCGGCCGTCCTACAATCTAAGCTAGATGCCCTCAATCTCACACAAATTATCAAGGAACCTGCCGGGTACAACCCTAAATCCGTAACCATGGGCACCCTCTTAGATATCATCCTGACCAACTTGCCCTTAATACACCTCTGCTGTCTTCAACCAGGATCTCAGCGATCACTGCCTCATTGCCTGCGTGCGTAATGGGTCCGCGGTCAAACGACCACCCCTCATCATTTTCAAACGTTCCCTAAAACACTTCAGCGAGCAGGCCTTTCTAATCGACCTGGCCCGGGTATCCTGGAAGGATACTGACCTCATCCCATCAGTAGAGGATGCCTGGTTGCTCTTTAAAAGTGCTTTCCTCACCATCTTAAATAAGCATGCCCCATTCAAAAAATGTAGAACTAAGAACAGATATATCCCTTGGTTCACACCAGACTTGACTGCCCTTGACCAGCACAAAAACATCCTGTGGCGTTCTGAGTTAGCATCGAATAGCCCCCGCGATATAAAACTTTTCAGGGAAGTCAGGAACCAATATACTCAGTCAGTTAGGAAAGCTAAGGCTAGCTTTTTCAAACAGAAATTTGCATCCTGTAGCACTAATTCCTAAAGTTTTGGGACAGTGTAAAGTCCATGGAGATTAAGAGCACCTCCTCCCAGCTGCCCACTGCACTGAAGCTAGGAAACACTGTCACCACCGATAAATCTATGATAATCAATAATTTCAATAAGCATTTTTCTACGGCTGGCCATGCTTTCCACCTGGCTACCCCTACCCCGGCCAACATCTCAGCACCCCCTGCAGCAACTGGCAGTCTCTATGGGGGTGCCACAGGGTTCAATTCTCGGGCCGACTATTTTCTCTGTATATATCAATGATGTCGCTCTTGCAGCTGGTGATTCTCTGATCCACTTCTACGCAGACAACACCATTTTGTATACATCTGGCCTTTCTTTGGACACTGTGCTACCAAACCTCTAAACAAGCTTCAATGCCATACAACACTCCTTCCGTGGCCTCCAACTGCTTTCAACCAATTGCAGCCCGCACCCTCCCGCCCAACTAGCATCACTACTCTGGACGGTTCTGACTTAGAATATGTGGACAACTACAAATACCTAGGTGTCTGGTTAGACTGTAAACTCTCCTTCCAGACTCACATTAAGCATCTCCAATCCAAAATGAAATCTAGAATCAGCTTCGTATTTTGCAACAAAGCCTCCTTCACTCATGCTGCCAAACATACCCTTGTAAAACTGACTATCCTACCGATCCTTGACTTCGGCGATGTAATTTACAAAATAGCCTGTAAATTTCGGTGTTCCTCAAGGTTCCGTTTTAGGACCACTATTGTTTTCACTATATATTTTACCTCTTGGGGATGTCATTCGAAAACATAATGTTAACTTTCACTGCTATGCGGATGACACACAGCTGTACATTTCAATGAAACATGGTGAAGCCCCAAAATTGCCCTCGCTAGAAGCCTGTGTTTCAGACATAAGGAAGTAGATGGCTGCAAACTTTCTACTTTTAAACTCAGACAAAACAGAGATGCTTGTTTTATGTCCCAAGAAACAAAGAGATCTTCTGTTGAATCTGACAATTAATCTTGATGGTTGTACAGTCGTCTTAAATAAAACTGTGAGGGACCTCGGCGTTACTCTGGACCCTGATCTCTCTTTTGACGAACATATCAAGACTGTTTCAAGGACAGCTTTTTTCCATCTACGTAACATTGCAAAATCTGAAACTTTCTGTCCAAAAATGATGCAGAAAAATTTATCCATGCTTTTATCACTTCTAGGTTAGACTACTGCAATTCTCTACTTTCCGGCTACCCGGATAAAGCACTAAATAAACTTCAGTTAGTGCTAAATACGGCTGCTAGAATCCTGACTAGAACCCAAAAATTTGATCATATTACTCCAGTGCTAGCCTCCCTACACTGGCTTCCTGTTAAGAAAGGTTTTACTGCTAACCTACAAATCATTACATGAGCTTGCTCCTACCTATCTTTCCGATTTGGTCCTGCCGTACATACCTACACGTACGCTACGGTCACAAGACGCAGGCCTCCTAATTGTCCCTAGAATTTCTAAGCAAACAGCTGGAGACAGGGCTTTCTCCTATTGAGCTCCATTTTTATGGAATGGTCTGCCTACCCATGTGGGAGACGCAGACTCGGTCTCAACCTTTAAGTCTTTACTGAAGACTCATCTCTTCAGTGGGTCATATGATTGAGTGTAGTCTGGCCCAGCAGTGTGAAGGTGAACGGAAAGGCTCTGGAGCGACGAACCGCTCTTGCTGTCTCTGCCTGGCCGGTTCCCCTCTCTCCACTGGGATTCTCTGCCTCTAACCCTATTACAGGGGCTGAGTCACTGGCTTACTGGTGCTCTTCCATGCCGTCCCTAGGAGGGGTGCGTCACTTGAGTGGGTTGAGTCACTGATGTGATCTTCCTGTCTGGGTTGGCGCCCCCCCCCTTGGTTTGTGCTGTGGTGGAGATCTTTGTGGGCTATACTCGGCCTTGTCTCAGGATGGTAAGTTGGTGGTTGAAGATATCCCTCTAGTGGTGTGGGGGCTGTGCTTTGGCAAAGTGGGTGGGGTTATATCCTGCCTGTTTGGCCCTGTCCGGGGGTATCATCGGATGGGGCCACAGTGTCTCCTGACCCCTCCTGTCTCAGCCTCCAGTATTTATGCTGCAGTAGTTTATGTGTCGGGGGGCTAGGGTCAGTCTGTTATATCGGGAGTACTTCTCCTGTCTTATCCGGTGTCCTGTGTGAATTTAAGTATGCTCTCTCTAATTTTCTCTTTCTCTCTTTCTTTCTTTCTCACTCTCGGAGGACCTGAGCCCTAGGACCATGCCTCAGGACTACCTGGCATGATGACTCCTTGCTGTCCCCAGTCCACCTGGCCGTGCTGCTGCTCCAGTTTCAACTGTTCTGCCTGCGGCTATGGAACCCTGACCTGTCCCAGACCTGCTGTTTTCAACTCTAGAGACAGCAGGAGCGGTAGAGATACTCTTAATCGGCTATGAAAAGCCAACTGACATTTACTCCTGAGGTGCTGACTTGTTGCACCCTCGACAACTACTGAGATTATTATTATATTATTATTTGACCATTTTGGTCATTTATGAACATTTGAACATCTTGGCCATGTTCTGTTATAATCTCCACCCGGCACAGCCAGAAGAGGACTGGCCACTCCTCATAGCCTGGTTCCTCTCTAGGTTTCTTCCTAGGTTTTGGCCTTTCTAGGGAGTTTTTCCTAGCCACCGTGCTTCTACACCTGCATCGCTTGCTGTTTGGGGTTTTAGGCTGGGTTTCTGTACAGCACTTTGAGATATCAGCTGATGTAAGAAGGGCTATATAAATAAATTTGATTTGATCTTGTCAGAGCTAGGTGGTGAGCAGATGTTGAGCTATTTCTACTCTACTACACAGTGAAATCAGTCATCATGACCTTTGCACTTCACCCCTATAGTCAAACATATGAGAAAAAAGTACAAAATACCACATAAATCCATGCTACCTGGCTGGGAGAAACATTTAGAAAAGAGTAAAAAAGACACTGCTTTGTTTGGCCAAGGAGGGTCATCCATCATAATTATAATTAGAAAGTGTCACCTCACCTTTCTGCCAGATCAGCGGCTGATTAAATATTCTCTGGCTGCAGCCAATAATTGAATTGTGTGTGTATGTGCGAGCATGTGTGTAAAACCCAAGGGCTGCTGGGAAAAGCAAAATGAATTACGCACAGGTCTGGCGCCACTAATGAGCGGGCCATGATTAGCTGCATATTTATTCACATTAGGTTGTTGGGCAAGGTTCACCATTCTCTGGCAGGAAAGCTGTTGGAACTGTAGTCACTATTAGTCAGACATTAGCAGGTTATATACATGAAAACCTATCCACCTGTCAATCATTAGCAGGTGATTACATAGGTAAAAGACAGGACTAAACTACATAAACATGGACTATGGGCTGAATAAAATCTGTATCACAGAAGATCTGTGTTCAAATGTAAAGGTCATTTCCGATTGAGCCGACATAGCCTATGCAGTGTTTACCGTGAATGCAGTCTCCGCAAACAGTGCCTTTAAAATTTAATTTGAGCTATAAACGCAGATCTTCCGTGATACGGATTGAATCCAGCCCTTCAAGCATTGATCATTAGCTCAGACATGAGGTTTAGGAGATGGATTCGATCCGTAATCGCTGAAGTTCCGCGGTATAGCATGATTGAAATGTAGGGCTGGATTCAATCCGTAGCACCGAAGATCTGCGTTGTAGCGCTGTAGAAATGGTAAGATCATTTTCGATTTAGACATGCAGTCTCTGCGGATACATTACCATTACATTTCAAATCCCGCCATAATACTGATATTCGGCGCTACAGATTGATTCCAGCCCTTAAAGGCAATGCTCCCGCGTTCACGCAGACTGCATTCACAGTAAACGCTGCATGTCGGCTCAATCAGAAATGACCTTTACATTTCAATTGCGCTTTACTACATAACTTCCGCAATGCAAATTGAATCGAGCCCTTAGGCTCTGACTGAGATACTGTTTACTTTGTTTTACCTGTGGTGAGGGAATCAAGGACACATAAACCAACAGAGTAAAAAATAAGACAATTTATTTTCAGTTCCCAAACTGTAGTCAAGTTAAAAATTATATTCGCAAACCATGGGCTGGTGTTACCAGAACCTAATTTCACATCACAAAACAGAATCACTGACCACCAACAAGACAAGATACTGGTCTGAACAAAACTATACAAAGTCAATCTAGTACACAGAGAATGAATGACTTCAGAATCAAGTCCACCGCTTGGAACTTGCTGAATCACCTTGCTAAACCTGACTACTCAAGTGCAGGACATATCAGTCTGGTGAAGAGACATGATGTAAGACAGGGTTTCCGGAAACTCAGTCCTGTGGACCCCCAGGTGCACGTTTTGATTTTGCCCTAGGACTTCACAGCTGAATCAAATAACCAACTAATCATTAAGCTTTGATTATTTGAATCAGCTGTGTAGTGCTGTGGCTAAAAACCAAAACGTGCACCTGGGACCGAGTTAAGGAAACCCTGATCTAAGAGACGTGCCACAGTTACACACACATATCAACAACAAACCATGGGCCCTGCAAAATATATTTCTGGGATCATTCACCCACTTGACTTGGAGGGGAATCTCAAGATAAAATTGGTGGTCATTTTCAACACAAGGACCATGAGAGGCTGAGGCCGTCATGAGTTTCATCCAGGTTCTGACATTCATGTGTAAACGGAGAGAAGCTGAGGAATATTGCAGTGCTGTGGAGGGCTAATGGGGTTAGGAAAAGCTCAATTGCTAAAGCTTGTCCTCCAAACAGTTTGCATGAAGGGTGTTAAGGTAGCTCCAGATATGTCTGAGCCACTCATGCCACAAGCACAGTTTGGATAACGCTTCAGTCAGTGAAGGGGCACTTCACCATGGCACAGGCCATTTGCTACACACGACATACAAAAGATACAGAGGTCAGCCAGTTGTACAAGGTGAAAATGATCTCTTGAAGGAGATTTGAGAGGGACATGATGAAATTGAAAAAAATAAATCAGGCAGAATTCATGGACACACGACAGTGCTACTTCTGCCTCCTCTTTCTACTCACACTGAATGACATACAGCCCAATGAACACACTACAGGATCAGACTAGTTTGGACCAGCTGTCCACTTATGACTGACAGCACAATGCAGCACTACTTAAACACTAATGATGGGGGGGGGGTCTATACAGTTACATATCGGGATATTATTTGACGATATTTCGTATTATTTTTGTGCTAGTTGCCTGTACCTGCACCAAAACACCAGTATTTTTCCTTCCATTTCTTGTTCTCCATCTTTTGTATTCAGAACTTTTATTTCCATGACTGATCAAAACTCGTTTCTCATGGATCTCTCTCTTGTCCCTCTGCAGCAGATATATGGTGAGCAATATGTTCGGAACATCGACTCACAATAAAATCACAGTATCGAATCGCAATACATATCGTATCGGCACCAAAGTATCATGCTAATATGGTGAGGTCCCTGGCAATTCCCAACCTTATTGAACATAGTTTATATTGATCGGGAGAGACTACCATCAAGAAAACAGCCCCTTGTAGGGTACAGTAGGAGATGGAACAACTAAAGGTTTCCTGCTTGGACACTGTAGCCTGTGAAGGATTATGATAAATGCTTTGACAGATTTTCAAGGTATATCAAATACCCTTTAAAGACGATACCTTTTCAATGATGTTTCATCATTGGGTTTTACTTACTTTACAGAAATAGAAAATACTGCATTCTAACAGCCCTATACTGTATCTCTCTGCACGTAAAAATGGAGGGACGCTATGTGGATTTGCTGACAGAAAAGGTCTGTTACGGGAGCCTCATGCCTTATACAAGTTCTACCTCTGCTGGCCTCTGTCTGAACTGCAGCTGGTACCGAACAATAGGAGGGGACAGTTTTCCAAGCCCTCTCAGCAAGGCTCATCCAGTGATGGTATGGTACACATACAGGTGATATTTAGTGGTGAGGTCAAGTGTTTAAGTCTTAACAGAGAAGATCTAGAGCCCAAAACGAGCTGGGGTGCGCTTTGGGGTCATGGGTGCCTCCTCCTTCCTTCCCGGGGTGCAGATTTTCACAGCCCTATCGAGACAAAAGAATAAACAATTGGCAATGACAGAAGATATTTTTTTTTGCAGGGGGGGACAGGCTAGCAGGGGGGGGGGGGGGGGGGGGGGGGGGGACAGGCTAGCAGGGGGGGGACAGGCTAGTAGGGAGGGATAAGCGGACGCCGCTGACAGCAAAATCTATAATCTTTAATTACAGCAGCGCGACACTCTGACACTACCCAGCATTCCCTCCTCAGTCCTCACACACACCAGCAATTACAGCCATCAGGTCATAACCCAGTCCTTCCCTTCATCCCTCAGTTCTGCCCCCCTCTGTCCACCCCAGCTAAAGTCACATTTGACAAATTACAACAATGTCCTCAGGCCTTAAAAATGTATTTATTTATTAAATTAAACAAGGTGATTTCTAGAGGCTAAGATAGTCTTTCACCTTTATTTTCCAATGTCTTTCACACACACACACATCCTGAGAGGCCTGCTGGTAGGAGGCTATGGAGAAGTGAGGAGGACAGCCTGGCTGAGATTAAAGCCAAATCCTAACTAATGTGCCTCCCTTTACATAATCCTCAGTAAAAGCAGAGTTTGGAAGCAGGATGGATCCTTCTAGGTCTAGTAGACAGACATATTGTTGTCAAGTGCTTTAAGAGCTCTCTGTCTGAGGGCCACTCTTCTTTCCACACACAGGTGTTTAGTGAACACAGCACAGAGGGAAGACAGCACCCTCATTCCTACCACCACTTTCACATACAAGGACAGAACACTTCTCACAGCTCTGCATTTACATTGAATAAAAGCTCCCGTAAAATCACTGACTTAAAGCTTTGAGCCCACTTATCTGAGTAAGGGTGGGGGGTTGCTGAATGACAGACAGGAACCAGATCAAAATGTGTAGTAGAAGTGTTTCATGGGGCCCCGGCACGGTGAAGGGATGCTTGTGTTCACAGACAGAGGCGGACAAAAGCAGCTGACAGCCCACGAGAGCCGGCCATGTTTATTATCATAATTCTGAGGCACTCGCTCTGTAATCTATTCCTTAATCCTCTACGTTTTAATGTGATTATTTTGGAGACTGTCTGACAGACACACACTCTTATTGTTAATTAATCAGCAGATTTATTGCTATATCAAAGTGTTATTTTTTTTCCTCCCAAACCCATCTCTCTTTTGTGAGCCTTATGGAATGGGTGCAAAATTTAAAAAAGTGTCCCTTCTAATTTGAAAATAAACACTGTCTCCTTTCTCCCCTCTGCTGTGGCACCATTTAAATTGCAGCAGTAATGGGGGTCAGCCAGGAGTCAATATTATTTATTTTTGTCTCGTCTGGAGGTGAGAAAAGCTCATCATGGAAAGTGAGAGAGGTAGAAAAGACAGCGAGGATAAGAGAGAAGGAGAGGCAGAGAATTAGAGAGAGAGATGGTAGAGAAGACAGAGAGAAGGAGAGGCAGAGAATTAGAGAGAGAGATGGTAGAGAAGACAGAGAGGATAAGAGAGAAGGAAAGGCAGAGATAATTGAGAGAGATGGTAGAGAAGACAGAGAGGATAAGAGAGAAGGAGAGGCAGAGAATTAGAGAGAGAGATGGTAGAGAAGACAGAGAGGATAAGAGAGAAGGAGAGGCAGAGAATTAGAGAGAGATATGGTAGAGAAGACAGAGAGGATAAGAGAGAAGGAGAGGCAGAGAATTAGAGAGAGATATGGTAGAGAAGACAGAGAGGATAAGAGAGAAGGAGGCAGAGATAATTAGAGAGAGATGGGTAGAGAAGCAGCAAAATTAACCAGTTTCTACGACTCGGAAGTGGCCCATTCTGAAAAAATAACATTTCCCATTGACCCCCATTGTAAAAGAGCAAACTTTGCTGACGATTTTTTGTTATACAGAAATAACAAAACATGCAGAAAAGCTGCAATGTTGTTCGATGTACATTTAACCAGGTCAAAAATCCTGACCTACGGTTTGCAATGCTCCCACGTAGGGAAATAGAGCCTGCGAGAAGAGCCCTGTGGCTTCAGGCTATTCGGTGTGGGAAATGTAGGGACGCGGTAATCCAAGTAGGCTACATGTAGCTTTGTGTGTAGAAAATATTTAATCACAGGTAAGACGTTTAACTTGTTAAGTAGTCTGGTTGTAATTCCACTCACTACTTGTAGCTTTATAGTGTGTTGTTGGTCTTGGCTAGCTTAATGTTCTGGTTGGTAGCTAGCTAGCACTCACATGGCTAAAGTAAGCGGCGTCATGAAAAGGGGCATGAGGGAAGCCTTTCAATATTACGTTTTTCTAAGTAGCGGAAACACTCGGCAATGTTGAAAAGTAATCTTTAGACATGTACTTTTATTAAATGTAGCTTTGTAAGGAACTTGCGTTTGAAAAAGGTCAAGATTTTGCTGTGAGCCAATTGGGTAACCAAGGTAACCACAGGTCATTTTCCCCACAGGCGGGTGGGGACGCGGCGGTCTATTTAATAGCGACTGGGACTATTGTCAGAGTGAAACCTCTCTGTGAAGAATAGATGAAGATAGATGAGTATACCTGACGCTGCCCACATTACTTTTCCTGTCCTGATCCTCTCTCCTGCTCCTCAGTTGCTGCTCCGCCAGAGACATCTCCTCCTCCATGTTAGTGATCTCCTCCTTGGCCCGCCGCCGGTTCTCCTGCACAGAGAGAGAGAGGAACAGAGAGGTGAGAGGAGAGAAAAGGACAGAGGGAGGAGGAATTAACCATGAGACGTAGGGAGGGAGGAAGTAAGGGCCGAAGAGCTTACCATCCTGCTCTTCCCTGCCTGTTTGACACTGTAGAACATGGGCCCCAGCTCAGCCAGCCACTCCCCATCCACCGCAGTCACACACTGCATGTACTCCTACAGGAGGGACATCAAACAACACAGGTTACAACACATTAGAACACAGTAACAGAGCTAGAAGGCTAATATATATGACAGCTCTTTCTGGTGTGTCAAGGTGTAGAACACCTTCATCTCTGAACAGTCCAGATCATAGCGTAGCTGTGTGGAGGCTGGGTCTGTTACCTTGGTGGTCATGACCAGCTCGTGGTAGGTGATGTAGTCTGGGGTGTAGCCCATGCCAAACAGAGAGCTGGTGGGGTGGAGGTGACACGGCATGCCTGTCCTCACGTTCACATACTCCCCTATGCCCTTCAGCTTGGCTGCCTGGTGGAAGTAGGCAGCACAGATACACTTCCTGATGATGTCCCAGTCTGAGCCACAGGACACCAGGTTCATCCTCTGCTGCACCATGATGTCTTTGAGCTGGGAGCGGACCTCGCGCACCTAAAACACAAGAGGACATTCAATACACATTGCTCAGCGTGTGACTATTGTGATGCAAAGTGGGAATCAAGTGCATTTCGATCCTAAGCCAGGGAGACTGGTCAGAGAGGGGCGTGGTCTGACCTTTCGCATGGCCTTGGTGTGGATGAAGTGTTCGTTGCACCAGATGCTGGAGTAGTTGTTGTTCTTCCACTGCAGGTAGACGTTCAGGTAGGTCAGGTGGTCACTCTCTGGGACCGAGAACTTCTCCCTCACCTGGTCACTCTCCTCCTCACGACCCTGGAAAGGTCAGGACACAGAGGAAATACAGGGGTCACACAACTGTCCAGTGTGTAATGTGAATTTTTCTTAACAGTAAGATAAACAAACATTAACAACACATTAAGACATTCATTGGTTGGCGATCTCAATGATATCTACCTTAGGCCTGTAGAAGATGGCCGGTACAGACAGCATGGAGACGATGATGAGGATGTCAGCACTGCAGCCCATGTCACATGATACGATCAGCATCTTGGACAGAGCCGGATCCAGAGGGAACTCCACCATCAGCCTCCCAGTGGGCGTCAGGGAACCTGAGGGGGACACAAATAATAACACTTCCTGTCTACAGACAGAGGAGAGGGGGAACACAATACAGGTGACACCTTCCTGTCTATAGCGCTGAGAGAGAGAGAGACCGAGCGAGCGAGAGAGAAAGTGCTGACATAGGAGGATGGTTACAAAAACATATTTAAATCAAACTTTGCCAGCTCTGATTTAAATGATTACATGACAGACTATAAAGGAGCTTAGAGGGAAAGTGCAGAGGCAGAACAGGCTGTATTGACCAGGTAAACCTTAAATCAGAGATAATCTGCTGTTAACACACCACACAGGCAAACGTCAAAAGTCCTCCACAGACACCAAATCCCCTAATCCCCAGGGATCTGGCTCAGATGAGACAGAGATGAGACTCAGCCAGTCAAATCTAACAGAGGATAAAGCACTATGCAATTACTCCACTACCTACACCACAGTGCTACCTAGCTCTATACTTTACGGTGTGCAGTGCATGTACATACCATTAAAGCAACCTATTGACTAGTTCCATCATCCAAGTCTCTCCTCGCACATGAAGTAGTTATTGTTCATCTGTTGGCTGTATTGCTGGTGGGGAACATACTTATCCCAACCTATTTTAACCTTGTTTTCTGAGATAAATTATTATATTTGATCAGTTTGTACATTTAGTGGCCTAATCTTGAGTGATGTGGTCCAGGCCAGGCCAGGGCAGAGACCCACCTGTGTTGTCCAGGGCCCCCAGGATCCACAGCTGGTACATGGAGTTCAGCATGTTGTCCTCAGGCGGGGGGTCCATGAAGTGAAAGAGCAGCAGGTCCTGGACCCCCAGGGATTTTAGCAGCAGCACCACGTTGGCCAGGTTGGTCCGCTGAATCTCTGGGATGGTGGTGGTTAACATCTCATTCTTGAAGGCACTCTGGGTGTACAGCCTGGATGGACAGAGGAGGAGAGAGGGAGAGATGGAGTGAGAGCGACACCGACGGGGGAGGTTATTGAATAATCTAGCGGACACATATTTTTTCGAAACGCACAAATGCTCCATAGAGTGACAGGTCTGGAGATGCTGTCTTCACCACCTGCTCTGCATGGCACTGATATGACTTCACACAGTGCTCTCACCCTGTAACAATGGCACAGTGCTCTCACCCTGTAACAATGGCACAGTGCTCTCACCCTGTAACAGTGGCACAGTGCTCTCACCCTGTAACAGTGGCACAGTGCTCTCACCCTGTAACAGTGGCACAGTGCTCTCACCCTGTAACAGTGGCACAGTGCTCTCACCCTGTAACAGTGGCACAGTGCTCTCACCCTGTAACAATGGCACAGTGCTCTCACCCTGTAACAATGGCACAGTGCTCTCTGTTAACTCGAAATGACACAACGACAAGGTTCCAGTTTAACAAAGTTTACTATACTATATGAACACACTACAAGTAGCCATTACACTCGAGGCTAGGTCCAACAACCAACAGACTTCCTCCGCATGCGCACTCTTGACTGAGTGATAGCCCCGTAATAACAGAAATATAGGGATACTTAAAACATGAACTTAACAATCTCCCCCTTTTCTTTAAAGACAAATAAAACATCAACAACATAATTAAATGTCCAAGTATTATTCAAGATCCCCATTACAAATGGGTTGTGTGACAGTTTTTATTTGTATTACTCAAGCTGCCACTTTCCATTACTGAGAGCCTGTAGGAGCACAAGACTGGATGCTCCTTTTTTAGTCAGACAGTCAGCAAGCTGTTCCTTTGTGGTCGACCACAGAATCCGCTGGATTCTCTGTGCTTGAATAAGTTCCTTGATGCTGCTAATCTCAAGACGAAGTCTTTTCTCTGTGACAGACTTGGTTGACTTCACAGCATCAACTAATGAGTAGTTGTCAGTGACACAAACTACAGGTAGAATGTGCCGTTTTGTCTCACCAGTGGTAAGCTCTGAGAACAGAGTTGCAAGAAAGATCGCATTGTCAATTCCATCCGCAAGAGCAAGTGTTTCTCCAGCAAGTGTGCTTCGGACAACCCTTCTGATCCTTTTTGACTGCCAACAGATAGGTGAGAATCTTCCTCCTTCACCCATTAACACGATTAGATGTCCACCTTGTGTGCCTCCATCTGTAAGGTTCCCTAGCGAAGCATCACTGAAGACAACTAGTTTCAAAGAGTCATCTTTTCCAACATGCTGAAACTTTAAAGTCACTTGTTGTGATTTCAGTTTACGAACAACTTTGTTTGCCTCATGAATGGTTTGTACAGTGGCGTGTTTTGTGTTAGATGCCAAGTTAACATCAAGGCGGTGACCCGTTCCTGTAGGTTCATGCTCTACAACATTCGCAGAGTACGACCCTGCCTCACACAGGAAGCGGCGCAGGTCCTAATCCAGGCACTTGTCATCTCCCGTCTGGACTACTGCAACTCGCTGTTGGCTGGGCTCCCTGCCTGTGCCATTAAACCCCTACAACTCATCCAGAACGCCGCAGCCCGTCTGGTGTTCAACTTTCCCAAGTTCTCTCACGTCACCCCGCTCCTCCGCTCTCTCCACTGGCTTCCAGTTGAAGCTCGCATCCGCTACAAGACCATGGTGCTTGCCCACGGAGCTGTGAGGGGAACGGCACCTCCGTACCTTCAGGCTCTGATCAGGCCCTACACCCAAACAAGGGCACTGCGTTCATCCACCTCTGGCCTGCTCGCCTCCCTACCTCTGAGGAAGTACAGCTCCCGCTCAGCCCAGTCAAAACTGTTCGCTGCTCTGGCACCCCAATGGTGGAACAAACTCCCCCACGACGCCAGGTCAGCGGAGTCAATCACCACCTTCCGGAAACACCTGAAACACCACCTCTTTAAGGAATACCTAGGATAGGATAAAGTAATCCTTCTAACCTCCCCCCCCCCCCCCCCCCCCCCCCCCCCCCCCCCCCTTAAAAGAGTTAGATGCACTATTGTAAAGTGGTTGTTCCACTGGATATCATAAGGTGAATGCACCAACTTGTAAGTCGCTCTGGATAAGAGCGTCTGCTAAATGACTTAAATGTAAATGTAAGTTGCAAACATCACATCAGGTCTACTCTGTCTAGCAACCCATAGAATTTGACCTATCTTCGACCTCAATTGATCAGCTTCAATTCCACATAGAGGGGAATTCCTTTGTACGGCTCTTGAAGAATCCATGTGGATGGGTTGAAGATTCTTGATATAGCTCTCCTGTTGCATCAGTATTGTTCCAACTGTAATAAACTCTATGCCAACATAACAAAAATTATCATGCTCTTCACGGCCGACCTGGAAAACAGCTTTGAGGTTTGGAATCACAGTTGTAGCAAAGGTCTGTGAGCCACCCCAGATAAAGTCATCAACATGACAGGCAAGTACTCCAGTCACATTGCAGTCTTGATCAAGCCAATAGAAGACTGCAGGGTCCACTTGTGACATTTTTCCACCTGTATTCAGCATTGTTGCCTTGACTTTGTTGTACCAGTAGAGTGATGCATCTGCCAGTCCATACACACACTTTTTTAGTTTCCACAGTGTTCCTTCACTTTTAGCTTCGGGCGGAGGTCGGATGTGAATGTCCCTTGACAGCTCTGTTCCCTGCAAAAATGCAGATTTGATGTCTATGGAATTAAGTTTCCATTTTTTTTTGGCAGATCACTGACATCAGCAATCTGAGTGACTCTGAGGCGCATGTCGGTGAGTCTTTTGGGAGTTCTTTAGCAGCCAGCTCCTCAAAACCTCTAGCCACTAGACGTGCTTTAGGCACTATTCCAGTTAAGGATTCTTTAAGGGTACACACCCACCTTGTTGAGACACATTTTTGACCAATGTCTTTGACTTCCTCAAACACTCCATTTTTTCTCCAATTACTGAGCTCATCTAGCTTAGCTGAGTCAAATGACACGTCCTTTGTTTCAAGTACATCATCATTTTGAATGTCATTCTGTTTTTCTCGATTTTCCATTGGTTCAATTCTGAGATTATCTACAAGTGACAGGTCAGCTGACCCTGTTGTACCAGAAAGTGTAGCTGGTTCAGAGTACTGCAAGTTGTACCAGTTCTGGTGTTTTCCTTTGGCTTTTCCTGCTCGTCCAATGACGGTTGCTGTGTGTGGAATACCACTTTCTCTGTCCATGTATTTAACAGTTTGTCCAGTTTTCAGATTGGAACAACCATGTTCTCTTAACACATGTGGCTGTTGTTGAATGTTTTCATCATTTGAACCCTCAACAGTATTACCTGTGGCATGGTTGAAGGTCTCTGCTCCATTTCCTGTGTCAGTTTCAGTGTCCATATCATTGGATGCGACATCTGGTAGGTTTGTGTCTGTTACTGTGTCCTTTTTGTCATTTTCATTAGGAGACTGATTCTCAGCAACAGCCCCTCTATCTTGTTGATCATTTACTTTCCGCAATCTTGAGTGATGCACCCTGACAAAGATGCCTCCGTGTCTCACAAATATCACCACACCATCTTGGCCAATGACTACTCCCGGTCCTTTCCACTCTTGACAGTCAACTCGTTTGTAGTACACTCTGTTTCCAGTCTCGTACTTCTCATCGGTGGGTCGAAGCTGTTTCCGCAGAGCCCTGCGAATTCTTTCTGAGCACTCTGCTTCAGTGAATGCTTTTCTCGCTGCATGTAGTGCTGAAAGGTGCTGTCCCACCCATGCACTCACACTGGTCCCTTCTAGTGCTGGTGGCTTGTCAACCAGTACTGAGGGAAGATTAGGGTTCTGCCCGAACACTAGTTGATATGGGCTGTAACCATGAACATTGTGCATTGAGTTTTTTGCCATCAAAGCCCAATCTAGGGCTGTGTTCCAGTCACATCCATTGTCTTGCTTCACTTTCAGCATGATCTCTGTGAGTGTTTGATTGTGTCTCTCCAGAAGTCCATTGCTCCATGGACTGTATGCAGCAGTTGTCTTTACTTCCATGTTGAAGTTCTCTGCCATTTCTCTTATTTCATTATTATTGAATTCTCCTCCATTGTCACTGTACAATTTCTGTGGCGGGCCATGCACACATATCCAAGAATGAATGAAGTGCTTGACGATTTCACTGGGTTTCTTTGTATTCACAATGCTTCCAGCACTAAAGCGTGTGAAGTGGTCGATTATGTGAAGGTACCACACACTTGGTCCTAACTCATGTAGATCTACAGCCACTGTTTCATTGTACATGGAAGCCAGTGGCAAACCAACAGCTGGTCTGGGCTTAGGTTTGCTGTATTTTTGACATGTCTCACAATTCTTAACTATCTGCTGTAGAATGGAAATACTCTCATCATCATTATTCCCTGCACTCCTGAGTAACTTCTGAAGTCTGTCAACTGTAGCATGTCCAAACTGTTTGTGAAGCTTTAACAATACTTTGTGTTTGTCTTTTGTGTTCATGTTCTCTGTGACTGTCAGAATCTCCATGTGCTTCGTGTCAGTCAGAATCTCATTTTTGCATGGACTCTGTGTGATGTCTTTGTCCAAAATGTTTACACAATAGTGGCCTGAGGTAGTAAGTTCAAGAGTCACTGGTTGTTTAAACATCACTGCCTTGTCATTTTTTATGTCTAATACAGCCCCTGCCTTCTTGAGTGAAGCTTTGCTTAATAGTAAGGGGATATCAGTCTGACCAATTTTTGCTGGTATCTTAACTCTCTTGGTAGAATGGACAATTCTCCCATCTCCAAATTTGAAAGCTCTGTTGCTTGGTGTGTCAATCATATTTTGTACTTCCTTCATATTTAGTTCACTGACATAGCTATCAAGCCATTTTTCACCACACACTGTCCGTGTGCATGCAGTATCAATCACAGCAGATCCGAAGGATTCAACTATAAAAATCTCAGTATCAGATTCATTTGAAAACAGTGTAATGTTACACTGCTCTACCTCTGTGTTTACATTTTCCTCTGTTAGTTTAACTTGTTCATTTTTATGAGGACAGTCTTTAACCCAATGGTAAGTGCTTTGACAAATTGCACATTTCGATCTCCTTCCAAATTTGTCCAGTGGATTTGTGCCGGGAAATGGCGCCCTCTTCTGGTTGTCTTGAGAACGTGACTTGTTGGCGCCTTTTCTGTGCTGCTCGGTGTAATATGCTGCGTCACTCACTTGCATTCCATCTGTTATTGGCGCGACAGACGTCTTCTCACCAAATATTCTTTTTAGTGCCGACTTCATAAATGCAAAAGTCAGCACAGTACAAGCAGTCAAAGCCAACTGTTTCTCCCTACCATCTAGACAAGCAGTGTCTAGCAACTTGAACGCTAGCACTGCATCTGGGAGAACCATGTCATACTTGCGCATCCTATTGTACCTCTGTTCGAAATCAATGATGTAGTCTGCCATTGCAACCGAAATATCTCTCGTAACACTGTCAAAGTTTGAATATGCCTCGTAGGCACGGTCTTTCTCTTCTTTGAGAAATACAGAATCCAGTGCTGTGATCAAAGTTCCCATACCGTCATCCTTGTTCAAATCCTCAACGGATATTTCCAGTGCTGTATCTCTCGCTCTTCCCTCGAGCGATAATACCACCGCAAGTGCTTGCTTTTTCACGTCCAGGTTAGTAACGCGTATCCAGATTCCCAGTTCATTTTTCCAACTTTCGTACGACCTCTTCTCGTCGAAGCGAGGTGGCACGTTGTAGTTAGAAGCCATCCTCTGCTACCAATGTTAACTCGAAATGACACAACGACAAGGTTCCAGTTTAACAAAGTTTACTATACTATATGAACACACTATAAGTAGCCATTACACTCGAGGCTAGGTCCAACAACCAACAGACTTCCTCCGCATGCGCACTCTTGACTGAGTGATAGCCCCGTAATAACAGAAATATAGGGATACTTAAAACATGAACTTAACACTCTCACCCTGTAACAATGGCACAGTGCTCTCACCCTGTAACAGTGGCACAGTGCTCTCACCCTGTAACAGTGGCACAGTGCTCTCACCCTGTAACAGTGGCACCGTGATTGAGAAGCCTCCTTTCCATGAAAGCTGAACTCTCCCCAACTGACATTTAGAGAAGGGCAAAGAGACAGGCCTACTGCACATGATAAACATTTAACCAAGCTACTTATGAGGTATTTACTATCCAAACTATTTAGAGCAGCTCCCATTGCTGCTTCAGACTGATATGTCTGGCCTAACAAAGCATCTCTCAACCATTTCAGTTAGTGGCTAATCCCTCTGAAGTGTGTGCATTATGAGGGAATGATCTGTGTTTGTTTACGCCGGGTTGTGTGAATGTCCTCGGGGCTGGAGATGTGTGTGTGTGTTGGGTGCAGTCACAGCTAAGAGGTGCTTTGAGTAGCAGATTCGCCACACAAGTCGAGTCACCCAGCATGGCGCACACACGTCACCTCCCACCCCTCCAAACGCCTAGGCCCCACCCACTCTAAAGCTCCACTCCAAAATTGATTCTTCACAGATCTGAGAGTGTGTGTGTGAGGGGGGGGTAATCTTGGTAGAAGGGTCTTTTATAAAATTCCAAGCTCATTTACAAGGCAAAACAATCTTGTGTCTGGTGTGCGTGTCACCATCTCCCTCAACTTGGTGTAGTATGACAGATAGGTGAAAGGTCATGTGAAATCTCAGAGAGAACAGGCTTTTGTGTCACATTCTCCCTGCTGTAAACAGAGTTAAACTGCATGAAATCCTGTGGAGATTAGGATTCTCCCTCTCCCTCCCAGCCTCTGATGGCTTTGAAAGCAGCCCGGCCGCCTTGCAGATCAGAGGCCTGGACAGCCCGTCTGAGGGGAGCTCTGATGTGCATCAGCCAGAGGATGAAACACCGGCGGCGGCATTACACACAACACAATCGCGCTTCAGATTGACACCCGTTTCAGCACGGCTCACCATACAAAAGGATGCTAATGTTGTTAGCTGGTTTTCTACCTTTTTGGTGGATAGGAGCAGTTGGAATGAGATAGCAGGCAGAGTGAGGAGAATTGTGTAATTCTGCCTGTTTATTCCTGTATCTAGGCCCAGATAGACATGAAAGGGGGAAGATATGGCTGATCTAATATTTTAGTTCCAGACTGCTTCAGTCAGATGTAGAGGAGTATTGAAGTATCTTCCTAGAAGACAGGACACTCTTGACATGTGAATACTACTTCCTGCTAGCCCTGTCTGGAACTCTCAAACATCACACTAAGGTGACACCTTCAAATAACTGCCTTTCATTACACTTTCATTATGGCTCCATACTTCTCTACCACAACTGGAGGACAAAGGCAGCCCTCTAGAAACTGAGGAAGGTGGGAGGCCTGCACATTTGGAGTGTGAGACTGAGTGAGTGTGTAGACAGTGACTTACCTGTAACACTGGCCCGGCCCTGTACGTCCTGCTCTGCCCGCACGCTGGTTGGCGTTAGCCTGGCTGATAGGGTACACCTGCAGGGCATCCATGCCAATGCGAGGGTTGAACACCTGTCAAAGAGAACACATCAGCAACAAACACAGAAATACTATCCTAACATGGTTTGTCTTATTTCATTTGATAGTCTGGGGAAGATAGTGAGGGTGACAGGGTACCTTGAGTTTGCAGTATCCAGCATCCACAACAAACATGATACCATCCACAGTCAGGGAGGTCTCGGCAATGTTGGTGGCAACGATGCACTTCCTCACACCATCTGGAGCCTGGCGGTTAGAAAACATAACAAAGACATTAGCTACACGTCACTTTACCAGTAAGAAGGACGTGTTCCTTTTTGTGTAATATACAGTGCCTTCGGAAAGTATTCAAACCCCTTGACTTTTTCCACTTTGTTACGTTACAGCCTAATTCTAAAATGGATTAAATTGCTGTTTCCCCCTCATCAATCTACACTTAACACCCCATAATGACAAAAATAAATGTTTTACATAAGTATTCAGACCCTTTACTCAGTACTTTGTTGAAGCACCTTTGGCAGCAATTACAGCCTCCAGTCTTCTTGGGTATGAGGCTACAAGCTTGGCACACTTGTATTTGGGGATTTTCTCCCATTCTTCTCTGCAGATCCTCTCAAACTCTGTCAGGTTGGATGGGGATGGTCGCTGTACAGCTATTTTCAGGTCTCTCCAGATATGTTAGAGATCGGGTTCAAGTCCAGGCTCTGTCAGGCCACTCAAGGACATTTGTAAACTTGTACCGAAGCCACTCCTGCATTGTCTTGGCTGTGTGTTTAGGATCGTTTTCCTGTTTGACAGTGAGCCTTCGCCCCAGTCTCAGGTCCTGAGCGCTCTGGAGGTTTTCATCAAGGATCTCTCTGTAATTTGCTCCGTTCATCTTTCCCTCGAACCTGACTAGTCTCCCAATCCCTGCCGCTGAAAAATATCCCCACAGCATGATGCTGCCACCACCATGCTTCAACGTAGGGATGGTGCCAGGTTTCCTCCAGACGTGACGCTTGGCATTCAGGATCTAGAGTTCAATCTTGGTTTCATCAGACCAAAGAATATTTTAGTTTTTTTACTGGTTTTGCTTTGTCATTATGGGGTATTATGTGTAGATTGATGAGGAAATCTTTTATTTAATCAATTTTAGAATAAAGCTGTAACCTAACAAAATGTGGAAAAAGTCAAGGGGTCTGAATACTTTCCGAATGCACTGTATATGTATTCCGACTACCTAACAGCAAGTATGCTTGTGTACAAAGGATACTGCAGTATGTAAAGATTTCCAACTGTACATGTTAGTGTAACAGTAACTGGGTGTTATTGGTTACCTTCTGGAAGATCTTGGCCTGGAGGTCAGAGGGCAGCTGGGAGTAGATGGGCAGTACAGTCAGAGGAGGGGCGCTTTCCAGATCCTCTAGACGCTCCACGATCTGGTCTGACGTCACCTCGATGTCCTCCTGGCCAGGCATGAAGATGAGGATGTCTCCCCCCATACCACTAAGGTGGATCTGTAAGGCCTGCTTCACTGCTGCCTCCACATAGTCTTCCTGGGGAGTCTGCACTCAGATAATACACAACACTGTTAGAATACACAGCAACCACACACTACCTTGGTACAAATAACAGTAGTCTTACTCCATGACTAAACCGGCCCCGCGGCTGCGTCCATTGTGCACGTGATCATTTTCTCCATCCCCACCAGGAGCGATCATTACACGCAGGTTAAAATACCAAAACCAACTGTGAATCAATTCTATTCATTTCAGGAAAGGTCGAAACACATGAAACGTTCATGGACATTTAGCTAGATAGCTGTTGCTCGCAGTTTCTCCAGGGATGTTATTTTACCCGACATGCAAATTGTCCTCTTTTAAGCTGGTTCTTTGTAAATTTGACAAATGTGTGTGTGTGTTTCTCTACTATGACGATTAACCCACAGACAAAAGTGAAACCAAGTTAGTTCTTAGTTATCTTTGATTAATCTCTTAGTCTTTAAAGCACCCACATGGGTTTGTATCTTCGTGAAAACCAATAAGGAGATGGAAGAGGCGGGACTTGCATTGCATCGAGCATCTGAAATAGAGCCAAGTAGTGTGGACTAAATGACT
The DNA here is from genome assembly GCF_016432855.1 of Salvelinus namaycush. Taxonomy (NCBI): domain Eukaryota; kingdom Metazoa; phylum Chordata; class Actinopteri; order Salmoniformes; family Salmonidae; genus Salvelinus; species Salvelinus namaycush. The sequence continues at coordinate 62,862,828 of NC_052307.1, read as the reverse complement.
GAAAAACATGCGTGTACATTTATTTTGCAACCCTCGCGCACGAAATGTGGCCGGTCTAGTCAGGGTATAAGTCATTATACAAATTAAATGGCTGTGTTGACTCCCTGTAAAAAAATATATATATATATATAATAATGAATGGATGTTGAATGAAGAGTTGGACACAATACCTTGCTGAATAAGATGTCTACAGGGAATGTTCTTCCTGGAATGTGGAATATGGGAACGTTGCCGAAAAACGCAGCAAATTTGTCAGAGTCCATGGTGGCTGAGGTGACTATCAGCTTGAGGTCAGAACGCCTCGATACAATCTGGAAAAAAAGGACAGAGACAGAGAGTTCTACTACTGCTTACAAGACAACCAAAGCCTCCAAATAAAAAATATGCACGCAAAATAATCACAATTGAATAACATCCAGGGAGTTTTAAAAGTGTCTCCCTGGTCTGGCAGTCTAAGCCACTGCCCTGGAACACATGTATCACTGCCAGTATGGGTTTGAATCCGGCCCACTGCTCTTTCAGCACTCTCGATCCAACCTTCACCTCTATACCACTCTATCCAATAAACATACAAAAGACTTGGAGAAAAGGTGTCTCCCTCACCTCTCGTAGCAGGCCGAACAGCACATCTGTGTTGAGGGAGCGTTCGTGGGCCTCGTCCATGATGACAGCACTGTAGTGGTCCAGATCTGACTCTCTGAGAGACTCTCTCAGCAGGATACCGTCTGTCATGTACTTTATCACAGTCTTCTCCGATGTACAGTCCTCAAAACGGATCGCATAACCCACCTGCAAAGCAAAAAAACTGAATGGTTTAGTAGTGAACTACATACATTTACATTCCACATATGAATTACGGCCTTCAAACGGCAGTGCTACGGGTCAACCAAAGAAACGAGCTGGCGAGGAGAGTTCCATTACAAGTTGTAGAATGGAAGCGGTGTACAATCTCTGAATCACCACTAGATAGCGGTGTTGCACAACATATGAATACAAGCGTCAAATCCATAAGGAAAAAACCAAGACAGCACCATGACTCAACATCAATTGACAGAGGACCTTTACACACAGTGAACATTGATATCTGGTGGGGGGGGGAAAAAACACTCATTCTGTTCTGGAGTACTTCCGTTCCTCTATAAACAAGTTCATTGCAGTTCATAAACTCTTGCCAGGTCTGTTACACTGGGTTAACTGATAAGACTAGTTATCCACTGCTTTGACTGATCCATAGATCACTGTTTCTAAGATCTAGTTCATGTTTGTCTAGTGGCTCCTCCATAAGCCAGCTGAATGCTCACCTCCTCTCCCAGGTTGCTGCCCAGCTCCTCGCTGACTCTCTTGGCCACGCTCATGGCTGCCACTCTGCGGGGCTGGGTGCAGCCCACCATGCCGTAACTGGTGTAGCCGTCCTCGTGAAGGTACTGGGTCAGCTGGGTGGTCTTCCCACTGCCCGTCTCCCCCACCACGATCACAATGCTGTTGTCCCTGGACAGAATCACATCACAACCAATAACATTAGAATCCTGATGGGACTTTCAACCTTACGAAACTGTGGAAACATGAATAACGGCTGACGAAAACAGATCTGGAAGTGTATTTGTCAATGATTTACAAATGCTGTCTAGCATTACCTAAGTCACCTTTGATGTGGTCATTCTCTAACCAAAGGTAAATCACATATGAACATTCTGACTTCACAGCCCCCAACTCCCCCCTTCATTGCCATACATGTCTTATCCTACATCCTGAATGAAAGCCTGCATCTGGGGTAAGGCCGGGGGTGATAAGTGGTCCCAGGACAGCCAGGCCGGGTCTAGTAGAGTAGCTACCTGATGATGTTGAGCAGCTGCTGCCTCACAGCGAAGATGGGCAGATACTGCCTCTGCTCCAGCAGGGTCTTCTTCTTAGCAAACTCACTGCTGGCCTCACTCTTATCTTTCATGTGGTCTGCAAACTTCTGATCCGTTCTGGAGGGAGGAAGGAGAGGGAGGGAATTAATGAGGTTGTTCTCGTCACATGTTCTTGTCACAACAGATGTTTAATAAACATTCAGAATGGAAACAAAATAAGCCTTTAGTAAAAGGCTTGTTACCTGTAGTCCACCTTGCCATCCTCACCCACTGGCTTGCCCCCAGAGCTATCCCCTTCCTCAGTCTTCTTGATGCCCATAATGTCACCCAGCTTGGTGCCTGCCAGCTCCCAGTGTTTCTGTTGAGCCTGGAGAAACAATCAAAATAACAGTCAGATATTCAGCCAGTAACCATACCATCAAGTACTGTTTGCTGTTTTAAACATTGCCTACCTTCTTGCGTTCCTTCTGCTCGCGGTGCTTGCGGACCAGCTGGCTGCCCTTGCGGGAGATGATGGCCATGTCAGAGGTGGCGTCTTTCACAGGGATGACAGGCTCCGGCTAGAGCACAGAGAATCAGCAACAGTACGCATTCAGTACACAGCAACTCCAATAGTAAGTCCACTAGTTAATACTCAGCCAGTTCCAAATACTTATCAGCAGACTCTCACAATCCCTCAACAAGCCTGCAACAGCTCTCCGCCAATGGCTCAGACCTTAAAAGTATATAAACTCCCCAAAATATTTGGAAAGTGAAGAAAAAATAATATTTGTCTCTATTCTCCAGCATTCTGAATTTGAGATCAAATGTTTTATACGAGGCGACAGAACAGAATGTCACCTTATTTGCATAAGTATTCAGACGCTTTCCTAAAGAACCTCAAAATTGAGCTCAGGTGCATCCTGTTTCCATTGATCATCCTTGAGATGTTTCTACAACTTGGAGTCCACCTGTGGTAAATTAAATTGATTGGACATGATTTGGAAAGGCACACACCTGTCTACAGTTGAAGTCAGAAGTTTACATACACTTAGGTTGGAGTCATTAAAACTCGTTTTTCAACCACTCTACTAATTTCTTGTTAACAAACTATAGTTTTGGCAAGTCGGTTAGGACATCTACTTTGTGCATGACACAAGTCATTTTTCCAACAATTGTTTACAGACAGATTATTTCACTTATAATTCACTGTATCACAATTCCAGTGGGTCAGAAGTTTACATACGCTAAGTTGACTGTGCTTTTAAACAGCTTGGAAAATTACAGAAAATGATTTCATGGCTTTGAAGCTTCTGATAGGCTAATTTACATAATTTGAGTCAATTGGAGGTGTACCTGTGGATGTATTTCAAGGCCTACCTTCAAACTCTGTGCCTCTTTGCTTGACATCATGGGAAAATCAAAAGAAATCAGCCAAGACCTCAAAAATTGTAGACCTCGGCAAGTCTGGTTCATCCTTAAGAGCAATTTCCAAACGCCTGAAGGTACCACGTTCATCTGTACAAACAATAGTACGCAAGTACACTGCTCAAAAAAATAAAGGGAACACTTAAACAACACAATGTAACTCCAAGTCAATCACACTTCTGTGAAATCAAACTGTCCACTTAGGAAGCAACACTGATTGACAATAAATTTCACATGCTGTTGTGCAAATGGAATAGACAAAAGGTGGAAATTATAGGCAATTAGCAAGACACCCCCAAAAAAGGAGTGATTCTGCAGGTGGTGACCACAGACAACTTCTCAGTTCCTATGCTTCCTGGCTGATGTTTTGGTCACTTTTGAATGCTGGCGGTGCTCTCACTCTAGTGGTAGCATGAGACGGAGTCTACAACCCACACAAGTGGCTCAGGTAGTGCAGCTCATCCAGGATGGCACATCAATGCGAGCTGTGGCAAAAAGGTTTGCTGTGTCTGTCAGCGTAGTGTCCAGAGCATGGAGGCGCTACCAGGAGACAGGCCAGTACATCAGGAGACGTGGAGGAGGCCGTAGGAGGGCAACAACCCAGCAGCAGGACCGCTACCTCCGCCTTTGTGCAAGGAGGTGCACTGCCAGAGCCCTGCAAAATGACCTCCAGCAGGCCACAAATGTGCATGTGTCTGCTCAAACGGTCAGAAACAGACTCCATGAGGGTGGTATGAGGGCCCGACGTCCACAGGTGGGGGTTGTGCTTACAGCCCAGCACCGTGCAGGACGTTTGGCATTTGCCAGAGAACACCAAGATTGGCAAATTCGCCACTGGCGCCCTGTGCTCTTCACAGATGAAAGCAGGTTCACACTGAGCACATGAGCACATGTGACAGACGTGACAGAGTCTGGAGACGCCGTGGAGAACGTTCTGCTGCCTGCAACATCCTCCAGCATGACCGGTTTGGCGGTGGGTCAGTCTGGTGTGGGGTGGCATTTCTTTGTGGGGCCGCACAGGCCTCCATGTGCTCGCCAGAGGTAGCTTGACTGCCATTAGGTACCGAGATGAGATCCTCAGACCCTTTGTGAGACCATATGCTGACACATGCACATTTGTGGCCTGCTGGAGGTCATTTTGCAGGGCTCTGGCAGTGCACCTCCTTGCACAAAGGCGGAGGTAGCGGTCCTGCTGCTGGGTTGTTGCCCTCCTACGGCCTCCTCCACGTCTCCTGATGTACTGGCCTGTCTCCTGGTAGCGCCTCCATGCTCTGGACACTACGCTGACAGACACAGCAAACCTTTTTGCCACAGCTCGCATTGATGTGCCATCCTGGATGAACTGCACTACCTGAGCCACTTGTGTGGGTTGTAGACTCCGTCTCATGCTACCACTAGAGTGAGAGCACCGCCAGCATTCAAAAGTGACCAAAACATCAGCCAGGAAGCATAGGAACTGAGAAGTTGTTTGTGGTCACCACCTGCAGAATCACTCCTTTTTTGGGGGTGTCTTGCTAATTGCCTATAATTTCCACCTTTTGTCTATTCCATTTGCACAACAGCATGTGAAATTTATTGTCAATCAGTGTTGCTTCCTAAGTGGACAGTTTGATTTCATAGAAGTGTGATTGACTTGGAGTTACATTGTGTTGTTTAAGTGTTCCCTTTATTTTTTTGAGCAGTGTATAAACACCATGGGACCACACAGCCGTCATACCGCTCAGGAAGGAGACACGTTCTGTCTCCTAGAAATGAATGTATTTTGGTGCGAAAAGTGCAAATCAATCCACAGAACAACAGCAAAGGACCTTGTGAAGATGCTGGAGGAAACAGGTACAAAAGTATCTATATCCCCAGTAAAACGAGTCCTATATCGACATAACCTGAAAGGCCGCTCAGCAAGGAAGAAGCCACTGCTCCAAAACCGCTATGAAAAAGCCAGAAAATGGTTTGCAACTGCACATGGGGACAAAGATCGTAGTTTTTTGGGGAAATGTCCTCTGGTCTGATGAAACAAAAATAGAACTGTTTGGCCATAATGACCATCGTTATGTTTGGAGGAAAAAGGGGGAGGCTTGCAAGCCGAAGAACACCATCCCAACCGTGAAGCACGGGGGTGGCAGCATCATGTTGTGGGGGTGCTTTGCTGCAGGAGGGACTGGTGCACTTCACAAAATAGATGGCATCATGAGGGAGGAAAATCATGTGGATATATTGAAGCAACATCTCAAGACATCAGTCAGGAAGTTAAAGCTTGGTTGCAAATGAGTCTTCTAAATGGACAATGACCCCAAGCATACTTCCAAAGTTGTGGCAAAATGGCTTAAGGACAACAAAGTCAAGGAATTGGAGTGGCCATCACAAAGCCCTGCCCTCAATCCCATAGACATTTTGTGGGCAGAACTGAAAGTTATTGTGTGCGAGCAAGGAGGCCAACATACCTGACTCAGTTACACCAGCTCTGTCAGGAGGAATGGGCCAAAATTCACCCAACTTATTGTGGGAAGCTTGTGGAAGGCTACCCAAAACGTTTGACCCAAATTAAACAATTTAAAGTCAATGCTACCAAATACTAATTGAGTGTATGTAAACTTCTGACCCACTGGGAATGTGATGAAAGAAATAAAAGCTGAAATAAATAATTCTCTCCTATTATTCTGACATTTCACATTCTTAAAATAAAGTGGTGATAGTAACTGACCTAAGACAGGACATTTTTACTAGGATTAAATGTCAGAAATTGTGAAAAACTGAGTTTAAATGTATTTGGCTAAGGTGTATGTAAACTTCCGACTTCCCACAGTTGACAGTGCACATCAGAGCAAAAAGATTTGGAAAAGGGTCCACAAAATGTCTGCAGCATTGAAGGTCCCCAAGAACACAGTGGCCTACATCATTCTTAAATGGAAGAAGTTTGGAACCACCAAGACTCTTCCAGGAGCTGGCTACCCGGCCAAACTGAACAATCGGGGGAGAAGGGCCTTGGTCAGGGAGGTGACTAAGAACCCGATGGTCACTCTGACAGAGCTCCAGAGTTCCTCTGTGGAGACGGGATAACCTTCCAGAAGGACAACCATCTCTGAAGCGCTCCACCAAATCAGGTCATTGTAGAGTTGCCAGACAGAAGCCACTCCTCAGTAAAAGGCACATGACAGGACTCTCAGACCATGAAAAACAAGATTCTTTGGTTTGATGAAACAAGATGGATCCTCTTTGGCCTGACTGCCAAGCGTCACGTATGGAGGAAACCTGGCACCATCCCTACAGTGAAGCATGGTGGTGGCAGCATCATGCTGTGGGGATGTTTTTCAGCAGCAGGGACTGGGAGACTAGTCAGGATCAAGGGAAAGATGATCAGAGCAAAGTACAGAGGGATCATTGATGAAAACTTGCTCCAGAGCGCTCAGGACCTGAGACTGTGGCGAAGGTTCACCTTCCAACAGGACAACGACAGTAAGCACACAGCCAAGACAACGCAGGGGTGGCTTTGGGACAAGTTTCCGAATGTCCTTGAGTGGCCCAGCCAGAGCCCGGAGTTGAACCCAATCGAACATCTCTGGGGAGACCTGAAAAAAGCTGTGCAGCGACACTCCCCATCCAACCTGACAGAGCTTGAGAGGATCTGCAGAGAAGAATGGGAGAAACTCCCCAAATACAGGTGTGCAAAGCTTGTAGCGTCATACCCAAGAAGACTCGAGGCTGTAATCGCTGCCAAAGGTGCTTCAACAAAAGTACTGAGTAAAGGGTCTAAATATTTATGTAAATGTGATTTCATTTTTTATTTGGAATAAATTTGCAAACATTTCTAAAAACCTGTTTTTGCTTTGTCATTATGGGGTATTGTGTGTAGATTGTGGGGGGGGGGGAACGATTGAATCAATTTTAGAATAAGGCTATAACAAAATGTGGAGAAAGTCAAGGGGTCTGGATACTTTCCAAATGCACTGTATATTTGGCCTTCTGTTGTGCTGCTGAAAGGTGAATTTATCTCCCAGTGTCTGGTGGAAAGCAGACAACCAGGTTTTGCTCTAGGATTTTGTCTGCGCTTAGCTCAATTCCTTTTTTTTTTATCCTAAAAAAAACTCCCTATTCCTCGCCATGACCCATAACATGATGCAGCCACCACCATGCTTGAAAATATGAAGAGTGGTACTCCGTGATGTGTTGTGTTGAATTTTCCCCAAACATTTCTTTGCCACATTTTTTGCAGTTTTACTTTTGTGCCTTACTGCAAACAGGATGCATGTTTTGGAATATTATTTTTTATTGTGCACAGACTTCCTGCTTTTCACTCTGTAGTTACTCCACAATACTAACTTAATTGACAATGTTGTTGATCCATTCTCAGTATTCTCCTATAATAGCCATTGAACTCTGTAACTGTTTTAAAGTTACCATTGGCCTCATCGTGAAATCCCTGAGTTGTTTCCTTCCTCACCGGCAACTGAGTTAGGAAGGACGCCTGTACCTTGGTAGTTACTGGGTGTATTGATATGCCATCCAAAGTGTAATTAATAGCTTCACCTTGCTCAAAGGGATATCCAATGTCTTCTTTTGAAAAAAAATTACCAGTCTACCAATAGGTGCCCTACTTTACAAGGCATTGGAATACCTCCCTGGTCTTTGTGGTTGAATCTGTGTTTGAATTTCACTGCTCGACTGAGGGACCTTACCGAGATAATTGTATGTGTGAGGTACAGAGGTATTCATAAAAAGGTCCTGTAGAACACTACTATTGCACACAGTGAGTGAGTCCATGCAACTTATTAGGCACATTTTTACTCCTGAACTTATTTAGGCTTGCCATAACAAAGGGGTTGAATACTTATTGACTCAAGACATTTCAGATTTGTATTTTTAATTAATTTATAAACCTTTCTAAAAAGATAATTCCACTTTTACATTAAGGGGTATTATTGTGTATAGGCCAGTGACCTAAAATCTCAGATGAATACATTTTTAATTCAAGGTGCAACAACAAAATGTGGAAAAGTAAAGGGGTGTGAATACTTTCTGAAGACACTGTATTTGGACAAATTCACTAATAATGTATTAAATTCTGTGAAAGTTTAGTATTTGGTCCCATATTCCTAGCATGCAATGACTACATTAAGCTTTTGAGCCTAGAAACGTGTTGGATGCATGTGCAGTTTGTTTTGGTTGTGTTTCGGATTATGTTGTGCCCAATAGAAAGGAATGGTAAATTGTGTCATTTTGGACTCACTTTCATTGTAAATAAGAATAGAATATGTTTCTGAACACTTCTACTTTAATGTGGATCCTAGCATGATTACAAATAATCATGAATGAATTGTGAATAATGATGAGTGAGAAAGTTAGAGGCATAAATATCATACCCCCCAAAAATGCTACCCTCTCCTGTTATTGGTAAAGGAAACAAAACCCAAAGTACATTTAAATTATTTAGGAAAACTGCCCTAATGTTGGAAACAAACATCATTATGCTGTCACCTAGAGTCACATTTCTTTTTCTTCCAAGCTATAGTACAGAATATTTTACATACAGCAGGTTCTTAAAGGACCAAAGAGAGTGGTCTGCTTAGCGTTTTCATTTTTGCAATGGAAAAAAATATTGCGACACTGGTATCGTCAGAGCCCTAGTGTCGCCTCACAAAACATTTGATCTCAAATCCAAAATGCTGGAGTATAGAGCCAAATTAAAAGTTTTAGCTTCCCTGTCCAAATAAACAGGTGTGTTGGTAATTTCATTGGCCCATAACGTGCTGTAATGATGTATTACCTGCTTGGTGAAGACTATCCTCCCGTCCAGGAAGGGAGGGACCAGGTTGTGAACCAGCAGGTGGACCTTGGCAGCGTTGTCCTCCTCAAAGTCATCATCCACCTCCAGCCTCTGGACCACTCCACTGGTCAGCATGCGGTTAGTCTCCCAGCGCTCATTATCCTGGCAGGAGGAACACAACACGCATCGTTAAACACAAACACACAAAATTAAAATCCATGGATGGTATTAACGATAACTAAACGGGCTAGATGCACCCAGGGCTGGAGGTGGTCATAGAGTAGCAACACAGTGCCATACCTCATTGATCTGTCGTCTCTGGGCAGAGATGCGTTTCTGTGTCTGCTTCTGCAGGATCTGCTCTCTCTTCTTCACATAATCTTCAGAGGTGGAGGTCAGTGGGTTGTGGAACTCGTCATAGCCTTCGTCCATCATGTACCAGTCTCTGTCCGCTTGCTGCAACACCACAGGGCAATAGTCAATACATAGAAATGTGCATTTATGAACGTTGGGAAAGCTATTCATTTGTGTTACTGCCAAGACTCCACATGACCACTCACCTTCTGGTCCTCCTCCCACTGCTGCTTCTCATCATCATTATCAAAGGCGATGCCATCCTCTCCTTCATTCTTACCTGGGGCACAGAGACACAATCCACAAACATCAGCAAGCCTTATCAGAGCATTAATAAGAGCTCAAACGTGACTGGGGGAAGAGGGAGAGGGGAAGGAGGAGGGGCTTACCTTTCCCACGGGACAGACGAGGAGTGGAGCCCAAGTGCTTCCTGTCATTGGCCCATTCGTTGTACTTGTATGATGGGGTGGGAAGGGGCGTGTCATCAGGATACCGGCCTCTGACTGACCTGGGAACAGAAACAACAAAAGTTAATTTAAAAGCTGAAAATAACATTTCTAATAGCCACTGAAAAGGAGTCTTTCAATAGTACTATTAAACCCAGTTAAATTAACATACAAGTGTTGAGCTGCAGTTGCTTACTTGTCCTTCCTCTCACTCTCCCGTCCAGAGCGGGGACTGCGCTCCGACCGTTCAGACTTGTCAGAATCCTTGTGTGAAGGGGCAGGAGAGGGAGATTCCCAGTGGGAACGGCGTGAGCTGGCATAGCCGCTGTCATCCTCATCCCAGCTGGTGCGCGAGGGAGTGCCATCTGATTCAAAGGGTATGAGGAATGGAGGGAGAGAGAGAGTGGTTTGTGTATTGTAAGCGTGACCTAAGGACCTTAAAGAACTGCCTGTCCGGGGGTGTGGCAGGGTTACTGACCTTTGGGGCGTGTCTGAGGCGTTGGAGGCTCCTCTCTCTTGCTCCCCCGGCTGATGCGTTCGGAGGACCAGCCTTCTCTCTGTGAGCGCTCACTCCTCTCACTGCGGTCTCCACGCTCCGACCGGCTGCTGCCACCGCCGCGGCTGTTACTGCGCTCCCGCTCATCTGCCATCAAAACAGTTAGTAATTACTTCAGTCAGAAATACACAATAGATAGAAAAGATTGCTATTGCCAGAATATTAACAACGTGCATGCAGATGTATACATTTTTTGCTCACCTCTTTCACCCCTTCGATCTCTGTCCGTATCTCTGATCCTCTCTCTGTCCTTCTCCCTCTCTCTGTTCTTGTCCTCTTTGGAGGAGGCGTACATTCCATGCTCACGCCGGTCTTTCTCCCTCTGCTGGTGTTTGCGACGGAACTCTTCACTGACACCTCCAGGGTTAGAGGGTGTCTCTGAGCCAGTTACACGGTACTTCCTGCTACTTTATGAAACATAGAATAAAGTGTCAATAAGACAACATTGCATGCATCAGTTTAGATCTCTTGATAGGGAGAGTTTGTATTCTATACCAGTACGAAAAGAGGCTACAGTAACTCAAACCAAATCACATAACATACCTCTCTTTTTTACCACCTTGATCCTCCTCGTCTTTGTCTTCTTCATCAGATCCAGAATCACTTTTCCCTTCCTCCCAATCCTTGTAGGAGGATACCTTGGATTTCTTGTTATTCCTGTCATCACTGTCAGCCTCAGCCTGCTCCTTGCCCTCACGCTCTTTTCTCTTTTGAGCTGCCAGCAGATCCAGGCCCAGGAGAGAGGTGCGTGGAGTGGGTGCACGAAAGACATGAGGCTCTACTGCTGCACTCTTCTTCTTCACAATCAGCCCGCCAACCTGCGCAGTGGGGTCACTACCCTCCAGTCGATGCAGTGACGCATCATCCTCCATGGTCTCAAACAACTGTCTGGATTGGATACCACATTTTTGGGGAGATTAGCCAACTACTAATTCTGTAACGTTAAGGATGTGTCAGATAATTAAGACCGAAACACTTAACCAAAGGCACTTTGCATACGGAAATTTGAACGACTTGAGAGATTAATACATTAAACTAATCGATCAAAAGTATAAAATCGCTTGAATAATTCACGGAATGTATTTTAGATTGCTACAGTAGCTAGCTACGTAACTATTTAGTCAGTGCTGTAGCTACACTAGCTACTTACATTATATTTGTTACTACTACATCTAACGCCAATAAACGACCGGCAGAAACGATTATAATTTAGTGACAGACCTGACTTCAAATAAAACACGTTAAAGTAGATAACGTTAACTAGCTAGATAACTGGATATCGCTCAGCCAAAGAATTAAATAGCGAGCTAACGTTAGCTATTACGTTACAAAAAGGGAATTAAACTAATAGGTATGACTATACACCCGATATTACAGTACAGTTGTAAAATCCCATTTAATAAAATACGGGCTTGCTTACCTTTAACAATAGGTGGTGAGTCTATCAAGACGCTTACACTAGCTAGTATTTTTTTTAGCGAGCTAGCTAAACCTGCCACATGTATTTATTGTAAATCAAAAAACGATCTTCAATAACATTAACAACTGGAGTTATTAGGAAAATAACATTCATGTAAGTACGAAAACTGTGCCACCCACTTGAAATGATTCAAACCATTAGCTATTATCTTTTGTAAATTATGCGTTTTTTGTTTACAAAGACAGAAGCCGCCATTGCTATCCCACAATTCCACGGTATATTCCTAAAAAAACTTTATTAAAATGATGTACCAGAACACTGGACAATCAAGTTTCTTCTTTGTGTGGCTTTTTCCGGTAGACTAGTTGCATATTGCTGCGTTTCGCAGGTTGGAGTGCGAATTGCACATTTTGGTCACCAAAAAAAGGGAAAAGTAGAATAGGACCACCATCTAACCCTGCACCTATACACTTGAATCGTACTACACTGGCTTTGACGCTTGTCGGATGTGGCAAGGCTTGCAAACTATTACAGACTATAAAGGGAAGCTCAGCCGCGAGCTGCCCAGTGACGCGAGCCTACCATACGCTTCGAGGCAAGTAACACTGAGAGCATCAGCTGATCCGGGCGGCTGTGTGATCACGCTCTCCGTAGCCGATGTGAGTAAGACCTTTAAACAGGTCAACATTCACAAGGCCAGACGGATTAACTGGACGTGTACTCCGAGCATGCGCTGACCAACTGGCAAGTGTCTTCACTGACATTTTCAACCTGTCCCTGACTGAGTCTGTAATACCAACATGTTTCAAGCAAACCACCATAGTCCCTGTGCCCAAGAACACAAAGGCTTTATTTGATGTATTTAACCTTTATTTAACTATGCAAGTCAGTTAAGAACAAATTCTTATTTACAATTACGGTTGACCAAAAGGCAAAAATGCCTCCTGCGGGGACAGACAAAACACACATCACGACAAGAGACACAACACTACATAAAGAGAGACCTAAGACAACAACATATCAAGGCAGCAACATGTGACAATACAACATGGTACAAACATTATTGGGCACAGACAACAACACAAAGGGCAAGAAAGTAGAGACAACAATACATCACGCAAAGCAGCCACAACTGTCAGAGTCTCCATGATTGAGTCTTTGAATGAAGAGATTGAGATAAAACTGTCCAGTTTGAGTGTTTGTTGCAGTTCGTTTCAGTCGCTAGCTACAGCAAACTGAAAAGAGGAGCAACCCAGGGTTGTGTGTGCTTTGGGGACCTTTACAAGAATGTGACTTGCAGAATGGCAGAATGTTGTATGTGGAGGATGAGGGCTGTAGTAGATATCTCAGATAGGGCGGAGTGAAGCCTAAGAGGGTTTTATAAATAAGCACCAACCAGTGGGTATTGCGACGGGTATACAGAGATGACCAGTTTACGGAGGAGTATAGAGTGCAGGGATGTGTCCCATAAGGAGCATTGGTGGCAAATCTGATGACCGAATTGTAAAGCACATCTAGCTGCTCAAGAGCACCCTTACCTGCTGATCTATAAATTATGTCTTCGTAATCTAGCATGGGTAGGATGGTCATCTGAATCAGGGTTAGTTTGGCAGCTGTGGTGAAAGAGGAGCGATTACAATAGAGGAAACCAAGCCTACATGTAGCTTTAGCCTGCAGCGTTGATATGCGCTGAGAGAAGGACAGTGTACCGTCTAGCCATACTCCCAAGTACTTGTATGAGGTGACTACCTCAAGCTCTAAACCATCAGAGGTAGTAATCACACCTGTGGGGAGAGGGGCATTCTTTTTACCAAACCAAATTACCTTTGTTTTGGAGGTGTTCAGAACAAGGTTAAGGGTAGAGAAAACTTGTTCGACACTAAGAAAGCTTTGTTGTAGAGCATTTAACACAATATCCGGGGAGGGGCCAGCTGAGTATAAGACTGTATCATCTGCATATAAATGGATGAGAGATTCCTACTGCCTGAGCTATGTTGTTGATGTAAATTGAGAAGAGCGTGGGGCCTACGATTGAGCCTTTCTCCCTTTGTGACAGGTAGTGGCTGAGACAGCAGATTTTCTGACTTTATACACCGCACTCAAATTCAGAGGAGCCAGGAGAGATCTTAGGGCAGGTAGGGTACAGGCCGGTGCTGATGGAGGACGATAGCACCCAGCAACAGTCAACAAAGAGCCATTTGAAAGTGTAATGCTTAAAACCAGCAAATCAAATTGTTTGGGGACAGACTTGATGGAGACAACCGAGCACTGAAGGTGATCCTTGGTAAAGATTGCCACTCCCCCACCTTTGAAAGATCTGTCTTGCCCGAAAAAGGTTATAACCAGAAAGGTTAACATCAGTATTGAAAACACTCTTCCTTAACCACGCTAGTGTTATTTTACTGCTGCTGTTTAATTATTTGTTACTTCTATTTCCTATTTTTTACTTAACACTTATTTTTCTTAAAACTTCTTAACACACTGTTGGTTAATGGCTTGTAAGGAAGCATTTCACTGTAAGGTCTACACCTGTTGAATTCGGCGCATGTGACAAATACAATTTTATTTTATCCCCCACCCCATCCCACTTCTTTGGCCCTAAATGATCCTACACCAGGCCGTCGGTATGGGAGGATGGAACCCCTTCTCTCATAACTTCCTGTAACTCTTCTGCACTAAAATCTCTCACACCCAAATATTCTGCTGCAACTACCACATCTGTCTTCTGAGATTTCTGTTCCATCATTGCAGTGCAATTGGCTATAAACGCAAGAAATTCAACCATACTAAAAAACTATTCCTTTCTGGTTCTCTTTCTTCGGGCTAACTCACTGGGGGCCTCCCTGTCAACTCACTGCCCCTTGGCCTATCCTCTACTCTCTTCACTGCCTCAGCATAACGGCAGGCATCACAAACACAAGGAATATTCCTTTCAATTTTATTGACCTCTACACTCAATGCTACCCCATTGATCACCCCTTTTGCTCCGGAGAGCAAAGCACACACAGGTTGAGCCCAAACTGCATGACTCGAAGCGCCCGCTTCCTCTGGGAGGAATCCACTTTTCAAAAATCTCACTCCTACCGGTCCAAAATCATCTCGGGTAGAATTCTCAAGGTGAACGTTGGAAGACTCTACCACATCTGTCGCCGCAGGTAGGCCCACTACATCCCGGACTGCACAGAAGGCTGCTCCTAATATTGGCCGGATGGGGCAAATGGAATGGCATCAAACACATGGAAACCATAGCACTTATTCTGCTCCAGCCATTACGAGCCTGTTCCCCCCAGTTAAGGTGCCACCAACCTCCTGTGCTGGACTGGCTCAACATCAGAGCTCACCTCTGCTTACTGACTCCATTTCGAGATCATCAAGGTTCTCAAGAAAGCATGAAGACCTATAAGTAAGACTACTTGGTTTGTAATTTGGAGATGTAGGTATGTACACCTCGAACGAAAGTGTATACTAAGGAGATTAATCTCTGATCTTAACAGCGCCATTCTTATGCTTTCACAACCTTATAAATTAAATTAGCTTATAAAATAGCAACATGTCACTCAAATAATTTTATGAAAATGATAGCACATGAGCCTTTTACTTAGCATGACAAGGGTAATGTCAGACTCAACGGGAATTTTCGTTTCAATGGGACATGTCTTTGAAGTATAATGAATTTGAAAGTGTCCAAATGGAATATGTTGGTTATCATATGTACAAATCAGTATTATGTCTTGGGCAGGTTGTTTTCAAGTGCTCCACAAGTTGTGAATAGCAACATTTATAAGAAACATACAACTGAAATATGAAATATATTGTTGACATATACCAATTAAAATTGGTAGTGCAATTGAATATCCACATATATGCTTTCAAGTACTCCTGTTTATCCACAATTCCCAGATACAGATTTACACTTAAAAATGTCACAGCGGCACCAACACTAACAGACAGCTAACACAATACGAATGTAAAAGTGTTTTATGCCTTCAAGAGTACAATTTTAGTCCAATCATTAGAATTCAACAACACTCACTACATAGGGCAGCATTTTTTAATTGCTAATGGATGTGCATAGGAAGAGACAAACATATATCCTGCACAATGTGTGTAATGCAATAGAATTAATCCAGGTTATAATATATATAATACACACCAATCATCTCATACTTAATGTTTTTTAAAGCATAGTATCACCAAATAAATGCTTAGCGTAAAAGTAACTAGAAAAGGGGGAGTTGGGGATAAGTAAATTTCACTTTCAAATAATATCAATTTAACTTATCAATACATCAAGAGAATTTACATGGCGTGGAGCCTTTGTAAGGCAAAAGATAGAGATTCCGAGAACGAGGCCTACTCAATCAGTCGATGCATGCATGCAACGCAATGAATAGCTGAACATAAATTATGTACTTTAACTATGAGGCATACTGTTCAATCAAGTCATTGGTTCAAATCAATGATGATTTTTAAGTTTGAAATGACAAATTGCATGACAATCTATTCTCAAGCAAACAGATACGTTAGAATGCTTTGTTTCTAGCTTTTCCTATGTTATTCATTCACCAGATATGAAATACTAGGCAGCAGTCTGAGGAGAATTAAGACTCACGAGGAGTATGCAACTTAACCTAAACTAAAAAACATGCTAATCAGATTTCTCAGTGTAAGAAAACAGCATTATTTCTTATAGATATGACCCCATAACCTGTGTTGCTATGCTCTACTACACACAAATATATTTCTACTTCCTAGACCTAGAGCATAGAGATGGTGGTGTTAGCCACTAAACATGTCTGAACAAACAGAGAGAAATACAGAGAGCTCTAAAAGTATTGGGACAGCGAAGTCACAATTTTTCTGTTCTTTTGAAATGCTAAGGACTATGAGGTTAAAGTGTAGACTTTTTATACATAGCCCCCCCATTTTAGGGGACTAAAAGTATTGGGACAAATGTGTTGGATGCATTTGCTGTTTGTTTTGGTTGTGCTTCAGATTATTTTGTGCCCATGGTAGCATCCATTAATGTGGATGCTATCATGACTACGGACAATCCTGAATGAATTGTGAATGATGAGAAAGTTATATGCACAAATATATCGCCCCCCAAAATGCTAACCTCCCGTTATTGTAATGGTGAGAGGTTAGCATGTCTTGGGGGTAAAATATGTATTTCTCACTCATTCACGATTCAATGAGAATTATCCGTAATCATGGTAGCATTCACATTAATGTAGAAGTGTTTAGAAACATATTATATTCACAATAAAAGTGACTCCAAAATTGCACAATAATACACTATATACCATTCATCCCTATTGGGTACAAAACAATCTGATACACAACCAAAACAAACAAATGCATCCAACAAATTTGTAGAATCACAACCTTGATGTAGTCATTGCGTGCTATGAATATGGGACCAAATACTTCACTTTTTACAACTTTAATACACATAAGTGAATTTGTCCCATTTGGTCTCCTAAAATGGGGGGACTATGTACAAAAGTGCTGTAATTTCCTAAACGGTTCACCCGATATGGATGAAAATACCCTGACAGTCTGCACTTTAACCACATACTCATTGTATCATTTAAAGTGCTGGAGTAGAGCCAAAACAACAACAAAAAAATCACTGTCCCAATACTTTTGGAGCACACTGTAAAAGTCCCACAAAGCAGATAGCGACAGGAGTTTGCAGATATACATTACAGTTGAGATCACTTGCATATGAATAACTAACTTAAAAAGACACCATACAATAAGTATCAAAAGGCAGAGTGAGTAAACAATATGAATAGATTAGAAAACAATTTAAAGAGACTGAGGGCAGAAAGTTTCCAGATGCATCTCGCCCCACAGCCTGTTGGATGAGGTGTAGAAAAGAAAGCCGAGGGGCAAGGGGATTGTTTTATCCTTTCCCTCTCTTTCCTTCAAGGTGAGGGCACTGTGTGAGTTGAGTGGGACGCACCTCTGAAAAGTTGTGTACGTTCAATGCAAGGGGGGTTTGGTCAAACATGTCAAGGCCTCCAGACAGAAAGAATGAGATGCGACGACAGCGTCAGGGCTCAGGAAGACTTGCGCTCCAGCATGTAGTATCGATACATGATACCCACAACAACTGCAGCTATGGCAGGTATCAACCATGTGGTCCACGAGCTAGAGAAAGAAGGAAAGAGCACTTAGACATTCAGCCAGGGAACAAAAACAGCTCAGTGAAGAATGATTAGGAGACAGAATACTTAGTCAATGCAAATGGAATAATCAAATTCTTATCGCTTATGACTGACCTCGAGCCATCTCCTGAAGTTGTAATGAATTCTTCCTGTGGGAGAATTTTTGTTGATAAAACAAAGTTCAAGAGTTAGCATTAGTAAAATAGGTGTTACATTATTATAAAACATTTTTACAGAACATTTACTTGAATACTTTACCTTTGCGCCATCCTTCTTCCGGTCATCCTAAAAGACAGGGTGAAATAATCATTTACACACTTTTACGATCAGAATAAATCATGCCACAGATTATTTTTTTGTTCCATCATTAAACGAAAATGATGTTTCGATTAATGAATTTGCAATGATTGAGAGTTCAACAGTTGAGAGAAAGCAATCTCTGTACCATATGGAGCTCCCCAATGTAGTACTGGATAAGCATCTCTCTGGCATCTGTAGAGTGACCAACATCCTCAAAACTCTCTGTGGCATCTGCACCTGCCTGCTCCACCAGAACCTCCTCTCCTCCTGGATGCTGAAAACACAGAAACAAGTGGTAGACTTAATTTCATTATGATCTGTCACTACCGACAGTTACTGCATGGTCGGAACTAGAAGCACAAGCATTTCGCTACACTCGCATTAACATCTGCTAACCATGTGTATGTGACAAATAAATGTAGATTTGATTTGAATGTAATCACAGACTACACAATTACAATATGATGTCCTACATGACATGGATGGCTGGCTTATGTCGACCTAAATGTCAATATGATAAATGTGTTAAATAAAGCTCTGAACTCTTAATTATCTGATATCCTGAAATTATTATGGATTGGCATATTATAGGGATAGATCGCTTCATTAAAAATGGTTAAAGCTCCAATGTCAACTTTTTTGTTGGCAGGCTCACTCTTTGAAGGTAAACAAATATTACAGTGTGGTGTTACTTCACAAATACAGCCTTGATTATAACACATGAAAGACGTCATGCCAAAGATACTTGTAACTAACCCCTTTAATCTTAACCTGAAATCCAGAACCTGTACCATTAGCAAAAATAGTTTACCATGACATGGAGTGGAACGATAGCTAAACAGACTGGTACCCCATGCTACTTTCATTGTGGTCATGCTGTGCCATTGGCATTGTATTTCGACTTATTTTCCCATTACACCTTTAATAGATGGTGGGTTGCGCAACTTTAGGCGACTGACCTCTTGTAACCCGCCCTATTTTTGGCCAATTAAGCTAGCAAACTAGTTACGTTAGCTAGCTAACGTTACGCTAGGTACGTTCCATAATAATGCATCTCCAGTCCAGGTGCAACATTACACCATCTCTGTTAATATTATTGGGAATATGCAGGTAGACACAGATAGCATACACAGTTAAGTTAGCCACATTAACTAGCTAGTTAAACTGGCAAAGCACACACTAGCCAAAATAGCAAATGCTAATGCTGGCAAGCTGCCTCCCTCAGCCTGTGTTGACTGAGCATTAGATAAATAACGTTCGGATATGTTAGCTAGCTAGAAAGACCCAGACCTTCACATATGTGCATTGTTACGTAGATAGTTAGTTGTCTATCTAGCTAGACGTTTGGTTGGCGCGGAACCTAAATTAATTTGAAACCAGGCAACGGAGACCAATGTCGTAGCTAATGCTAGTCAGCTAACGTTAGCAAGGGTGGTATTTTGATCTTACCTCCTCCAAGAAACTGGTGATGTTATACACTTTATCGTGGATGATAAGCCATGCATCCTTGCTCATATTATGAGCTTTTATTTCTTCCAATGTGTAGTATTTCACATCGCTATCTGCTGTCTTTTCTGCGGTGTGATTCACATCCCCCATGTTGTTAGCAGCACCATTTGTGTTGATCATGTTATCGTTCATTTCCTCGCCCATTATCTGTTTTAACACTATTTGCCTAGCTAGCTAAGTCCCTAAGTTACACTTTGATTATCCAACGTTGAATCGTATGCTGTAGAGTTTATAAAACAGAATGAAGGTTCGTGTATCCAATGTGGACTGCCTTAGCAATGCATAAGCCTAAATTTCGCAGGACAAGCCAGTTTCCCCTTTGCAACCGGCATATCGTTACATCAGCAGACATGCGGAAAGAACCAATGATTACATCCCGGTGTCACCTTCCAATGAACATGTATTGACTTTTAGACAAGTAACCAATGAAAGGCAACATTGTAGAATTGTAACCAATCACAGGTGACCTTTAGATGATCATGAGACCTCGTCATTTAGCATGTCCATGGAAGAGTTAGATCAAGTATTTTACATTACTCACATATCAAATCAGTTTTATTGCTCCTTTGAAATGTCATTGGATTTGGCTAATGATCAATTGCAATTCCATCCTGCATACTGCCTTTGTCAGTAGTGTTGTTTTTGAGTAGGTTCCACTTCCAACCTCGACCACTGAAGTGATGTCTATGTGCACTGAACAAAAATATAAACACAACATGCAACCATTTCTAAGATTTTACTGAGTTACAGTTCATATAAGGAAATCAGTCAATGGAAATACATTCATTAGTCCCTAATCCATGGATTTCACATGACTGGGAATACATACAGTATGCATCTGTTGGTCACAGATACCTTTAAAAATTTACAAAAATAAAGGTAGGGGTGTTGATCAGAAATCCTTTGCATACACTTAATCAGGTTGTTGACTGTGGCCTGTGGAATGTTGTCCCACTCCTCTTCAATGGCTGTGCGAAGTTGCTGGATTTTGCCGGGAACTGGAACCAGCTGTCGTATACATCGATCCAGAGCAACCCAAACAGGCTCAATGGGTGACATGTCTGGTGAGTATACAGGCCATGGAAGAACTGGGACATTTTCAGTTTCCAGGAATTGTGTATAGATCCTTGTGAAATTGGGCTTTCCATTATTATGCTGAAACATGAGGTGATTGCTGCGGACGAATGGCACGGCAATGGTAAGGACGACAAGCACGAAGATGAACTTCCCTGATACGGTTTCTGACAGTTTGTGCAGAAATTCTGTGCAAACTCACAGTTTCATCAGCTGTCCGGGTGGCTGATCTCAGACGATCCTGCAGGTGAAGAAGCCGGATGTGGAGGTCCTGGGCTGGCGTGGTTACATGTGGTCTTCGGTTGTGAGGCCGATTGGACATATTGCCAAATTCTCTAAAACGACATTGGAGGCTTATGTTAGATAAATGAACATTAAATTCTCTAGCAACAGCTCTGGTGGACGTTTCTGTAGTCAGCATGCTAATTGCAAGCTAACTCAAATCTGTGGCATTGTGTTGTATGACAAAACTGCACATGGATTACCTTGGCAAAGGAGAAATGCTCACTAACAAGGATGTAAACAAATTTGTGCCCAACATTTTTGTGCTTTATGGAAAATTTATGGGATCTTTTATTTCAGCTCATGAAACATTTTTTATATATTTTTTTATTGAATCTTTATTTAACTAGGCAAGTCAGTTAAGAACAAATTCTTATTTACAATGACGGCCTATGGGAACAACACTTTACATGTGTTTATATTTTTGTTCAGTGTAGTATGTTTCTCTGCATCCAGTGATAAGGAGGCAGTGGGAGGCTACATGTACAACATTGACATGCTGGTTAAGGGGGGCACTGACAGGAGTGTAGCAGTTTTTATCAGGCCTGCCTGATAGCATACACAGAGATGTCATGCATTACTGTCATCTCATCACCAATGTAGACAACACCAGGCAAACATTGCTCTGAGTTTGAACTAATAACACCTGATAATGTAGTAACCTGAATAGGAATTCATAAAACGTAATGTAATTTTCAAGAAAACACTAAATACTTCCACTTATATCATGCATTTCATCCTATAAATATATTGTAGCAATACTTGCTATATGAGCCATGTTACCATTCCCACCTAGTTGGTTAAACCTATTTGCGTGATGTGTAAAATGTTTGCCTTTCACGCCAGTGACCCAGGATCGCTTCCCTGCCATTCACTACACTGGTGTCAGAAGTGGGATGGCGTCATGAGGCCATCGGAACGCACGGGCAGACGTGCGAAGGGGTTTGAAAGAAAGTTGAAGCACCGGGTAGTGTCTTCCTGTTCGAAAGGAGGCAGTGTAGCAATCCATGTTATTTGAGCCAAGTTACAATTCCCATCAAGTGTGTTAACCCTATTGGCACAATGT
The DNA here is from genome assembly GCF_016432855.1 of Salvelinus namaycush. NCBI lineage: Eukaryota > Metazoa > Chordata > Actinopteri > Salmoniformes > Salmonidae > Salvelinus > Salvelinus namaycush. Next base: position 62,840,624 of record NC_052307.1, on the reverse strand, counting down.
GTAGGGTGTTTGCCTTCCACGCCAGTGACCCTGGTTTGCTTCCCTGCTTCAATGCTAAAAAAAATCATGATCTTCACATGCTACACAAGATGGCAGTAAGTTAATACCCTTTGGCACCTGTGTCTAAACTAAAGACCAAACACCTTGAACTTTTGGATTTATTTTGCTTTGTTCACAGAGGTCCTTCTTGGGTCATCATTGCACTGTTCAATATGTGTACAGATGTAGAATCTTAATTTTAGCTAGTTTGCTACAGCAGGAAAATAATCCTGCAGCAAAATGAAATGTGAATTATGTGGTTTACAATTAATTTTATTTTTTGTAGGGGTTGATACATTTTCAATTAGGGCAAATCAAGTCTGACATTTTAAAGTGGGAATTACAAACTTTAGAAACCTTTTTAAACCTTGAATACACCACAAGTTTGCATTTCCTGCTGTACAGGAAAATTCTCACCAACAAAAGTGATCAAATTAAGATCCTACATCTGTATGGCATGATATGAAGAAGTGTGTAAGAATGGCAGTGCATGGCAGTGCCAAACAATACATACAGAATATCAACCAATAACAGAAACATGGGTCAGTCTCGTCAACCTCTTATATGAAAGATCTCCCCTGAAAATATCTACTCTAATGTTGAGTAAAATTAAGCCTCCCATAAACTGGAGGACATTCTTTCAATCCTTCAAATGCACTTATTTCAAAATAACACATTCACCTAATCTCCAGCAGATAGGCTGTTTGCATCTACAACCAGGGAATATCTTTGGGGAGGGGTCTGAGTTATCTCTTGAGCTGTAGCCACATCCCAGGGGGCCTCGTGTTAGACACCTCGATAACAGAAGGAACATTGGTGGGAGTGGAGCGACAGCAGAGTGAGCAACATTTGGAGCCAGCCAGCAGCGGAGCAGTGTGTCATTAATATCCCTGTCTTGTCCTAGCCCTCACAGACTAATTGCTCTCACTAGGGGGAAACAAGGCATTCCGGTGTCACCAAAGGCCACACTCCCTGTGACATAATCTGTGCAATTAGGCCTGCCCTCAGGCAGGTAGATACTGGTCTAGAGGTTGACTGGCTGCCAGCGGAATGATAAGACATTTCATATTCTTCTAGAGTTTGTCACGAACCAGCTCGAAGTTCGCAACAAAAGGGAGACAACGTGGAGCCAAGGAATAACAAAATATATTTATTAAATAAAGTAAACTAAATACAATTAACAATGGTGTGTGTAATCAGTAGTGTTAGGGAGTGTTTGCATGCATAAATGTGATAATGGGGGTGTTGAAAAGTGCCCAAGCAAGCAAGCAAACAAACAAACAAACAAACAAACAAACAAACAAACAAACAAACAAACAAACAAACAAACAAACAAACAAACAAACAAACAAACAAACAAACAAATGCCACAACCAAAATCTATCAGTGTCTGCATGGAGAGAGTCTCCTCAATGAATGGGGAAGAGGTGCATTTATCCTGGGACACACCCAAGCCCAGGTGTGTCCCATTTCGCTGACGACCCTCCCGGCTCCGCCCACCGACATCCTATTAAGGAAAACAAGAGCAAAGAGAAAGAATTCGGCAGACAGAGTGGGAGGGTCGTCACAAGTTCCTGCTCCTCTTGGGATTTGAGTATGGGAGACAGCACTTCATCTGACCTATCATTCCATCAAGTATATTTTCATAGCTTAAAAATCCCTGTGTTATGACTATACAGTACATACAGTTGAAGTCGGAAGTTTACATACACTTTAGCCAAATACATTTAAACTCAGTTTTTCACAATTCCTGACATTTAATCCTCGTAAAAATTCCCTGTCTTAGGTCATTTAGCATCACCACTTTATTTTAAGAATGTGAAATGTCAGAATAATAGTAGAGAGAATGGTCAGAAGAAGTTTACATACACTCAATTAGTATTTGGTAGCATTGCCTTTAAATTGCTTAACTTGGTTCAAACATTTCGGGAGCCTTCCACAAGCTTCCCACAATAAGTTGGGTGCATTTTGGCCCATTCCTCCTGACAGAGTTGGTGTAACTGAGTCAGGTGTGTAGGCCTCCTTGCTCGCACACGCTTTTTCAGTTCTGCCCACAAATTTTCTATAGAATTGAGGTCAGGGCTTTGTGATGGCCACTCCAATTCCTTGACTTTGTTGTCCTTAAGCCATTTTGTCACATCTTTGGAAGTATGCTTGGTGTCATTGTCCATTTGGAAGACCCATTTGCGACCAAGTATTAACTTCCTGACTGATATCTTGAGATGTTGCTTCAATATATCCACATAATTTTCCTGCCTCATGATGCCATCTATTTTGTGAAGTGCACCAGTCCCTCCTGCAGCAAAGCACCCCCACAACATGATGTTGCCACCCCCATGCTTCACGGTTGGGATAGTGTTCTTCGGTTTGCCACCACCCCCCTTTTTCCTCCAAACATAACGATGGTCATTATGGCCAAACAGTTCAATTTTTGTTTCATCAGACCAGAAGACATTTTTCCAAAAAGTACGATCTTTGTCCCCATGTGCAGTTGCAAACCGTAGTCTGGCTTTTTTTACGGCAGTTTTGAAGCAGTGGCTTCTTCCTTTCTGAGCGGCCTTTCAGGTTATGTCGATATAGGACTCGTTTTACTGTGGATATAGATACTTTTGTACCTGTTTCCTCCAGCATCTTCACAAGGTCCTTTGCTGTTATTCTGGAATTGATTTGCACTTTTCTTACCAAAATACAGCTGCGAGGTCCCATGGTGTTTATACTTGCGTACTATTGTTTGTACAGATGAACGTGGTACCTTCAAGCGTTTGGAAATTGCTCCCAAGGATGAATCAGACTTTTTTTCTGAGGTCCTGGCTGATTTCTTTTGATTTTCCCACGATGTCAAGCAAAGAGGCACTGAGTTTGAAGGTAGGCCTTGAAAGACATCCACAGGTACAACTCCAATTGACTCAAATTATGTCAATTAGTCTATCAGAAGCTTCTAAAGCCATGACATCATTTTCTGTAATTTTCCAAGCTGTTGAAAGGCACAGTCAACTTAGTGTATGTAAACTTCTGACCCACTGGAATTGTGATACAGTGAATTATAAGTGAAATAATCTGTCTGTTAACAATTGTTGGAAAAATTACTTGTGTCATGCACAAGGTAGATGTCCTAACCGACTTGCCAAAACTATACTTTGTTAACAAGAAATTTGTGGCGTGGTTGAAAAACTAGTTTTAATGACTCCAACCTCAGTGTATGTAAACTTCTGACTTCAACTGTAAATGTACTGGTTCAAATTCAGTCCACCCCTAGTCAACCACCACCTTTTTACTAAGTTCAACAAACTAGATGATGATATGAACCTCTGACATCTGGTATTTCCACTGTGATCTTCACATTGGTGAGCAGAGTGCAGATGAGACCTGTGATATCTGTGTTATTGGACTTCTGCTGGCAGGCTTTTATTCTTAGTGACCCTATTGTATGAGCAACAGCACCACAGATCAATTGTATGAAGCTAGGATTTTGCTGCTCATATTCAGAGGGGTCACAGGGCACAGACCACGTTCTCCTTATTTTCAGCCTGTCACAGACAGGTCAGCAAACTCCATTCTACACATACACACAGTCTCAGTCATGGTGCACCTATGTCTAAATAACACATTCACCTAATCTCCAGCAGATAGGTTGTTTAATATCATGTTGAACCAAGGACAGTTGTTCATGTAACTCCCATGAATTGCCATTGAGAATGAAAGTAATGGGTTAAGTAAGCCTGATTTAGAAAGGCATTAGCGTGACAACTCAAGTAACTACTTCTCTGTTCTTACAAATGAATTAACAATATTACTTTCACCTTTACATAACTTTTAGGAGACAATCTTACGTTAAGTGAAGTCATAGCTGTTTTCACATCCAATACTGAATGACTTTGGGGGAGGAGGGTGGCACATAAACACAAAAAGTAATGTGGTCACTGGCCACCCACTCATATTCATTGTTCTTTTAAACAGTCATTCCATGGCACAATACAAAGAAACACTGGATAATGCCTTCCTCCCTCCAGGCACTTCCCTGATGAGGAACGGATGGTTATTGAAATAAAAGCTTTGCCGCCTACAGTCCCAACAAGAGCACTCATGGAGAGTGTGCCCATGCCCGGCAAACCACAGATGGCACAGATCAATAGTCACTGATTCATCAATCATAATCAGGTGTGGCACAAACATAAAACATGATGACCACTCCACAGAATGTGACAAGTAGACAAAGAGAAACGATGACAAAAGAGCAGGTGGACATTGACATAACTCCAGCTACATGGAGTTTACCTGTTAACTGGAAGGCTGGATACCAGATTAGTCATTTTTCCGTGCATAAATCTGTACATTGTTGTCTCAGTTTACCTTCAGTTCTTACAACCGACTGTCACCATAAAGAGAGAGAGAGCCATATGATCACATCACACATTGTGGATCCTACTGTATATATCGGTAGGCCAATATGCATGAACACTAGATGGCACTACAAGGTCAAGCTGATGCTGCCAACTTACTCCTCAGTCGCATCAATTGTTCCATTTTCTGTGAAGAGGAAGAACTGAAAAGGAATAAAACACAAAATTCACATGGTTGATTTGATTCACGCATCCAGATTCATTATTCCTATTTATAATATATGAATCAAAGGAACACCACTCAGCTTGTCCAGGGGGCACGGTAAGTGAACACGGTGGGTGGTGTCACACATGATGGGAGAGACATTAAACCTCAAACCAAAGCAGCCATAACAAACAACAACCAACAAGGACTATCATGATGGATAATTGGCGGAAACATTCGCATGAAAAGGTTTTCGATGCCACTAGAAATCTAATCTAATCATCTAATGACAAAATTGCTATGTGCCCCATTGACAGTAGCCTATTCCTTAAAGCAGGTCATTTGATGACAACATTCTATCTGTTACCTCCTTTATCTTGTCTTTCCATGGATTTACACTATGCACATAGCAGATTCTTTGGACCAGACAGATGGTGGTGTTTATACACAGAAAATTGGACAGCGATTTCCCTGCTCTGTTTCTCTCTGTGTCTATCTGCCATGTGGAGTGGGCATTTAGATCATTTATTCTGGTCAGACTGACTGGGACTTAAGAGCAACAACAGTTGCATCCACGGCCCTTGCATAATCTTCCATTTGGTTACACAGCTGTCGACACTGTCAATCATTGCACTATATCTCAACCCAACCTGTTGTATAACAACAACTTATTTGCAGTATAGTACTGTAATCAATGTGTGTGTTTATAGAGGAACAATATACAGTATCTAGACTGGAGTGCTGATGCCCCATATAGTGCCCCTGAGACAGACATACTATATTTTTGTGACAGGTTTTCAAAGTCAACATTGCAAAGAAGAACAAAAAAAGTATTCCCCTAGCTATGAGACATGTTCAATAGCCACATGCTGCATTAAGGGAGTGTCTGTCAGCCTGATATTAATTGTATGGTAAGTCAATAGATTGGTCTGAATAAACATTTATGTGGAAAAAGCAATAGGAAAGTCGCAGAAGCAGCTCTAATATTAAAATCTAAATACTTGATTTTTGTATACCAGCATTAAACTTTCTTACTGACTCAACTATGTAAGGCGCACATTTTGTCGGCTACATTTATTCTCTGGGTTGTGGCAAAGGCAATGGGCAGGCAGTAATGTTATTGGAGATCGCAGTGTAGACTGTAGTACTATATATCTGCGGCCCTGTTGGGAGCAGATGAAGACATCAGTCCCCATGGCTGAGGCAGCTGTCAGATCCATCACAGCCACTCCTCAAGGAGAGCCTCGGCTGCCAATGCACAACATCACAATGACCACAGTGACTGACAGTCTCCGTACTATGTCAAATCCTCACCGGCTTGGAATGACCTTTTTGGCTATAAATGGAGTATTCAATATATTAATAATATGTCTAGCTGTACTGAATCTGTACTGAATCTAGCTGTATTCAATACCCAGATCCAGATGAAAATGAATTTTGGGACTATGATCAACAGATTGGACCAAAGCATGTCTATACATGTGCACGTCAAACAAACACCTGACGCATATGTTGGTATTAGTAACACTGACAGTTCAGTCCTTTTAGTATTTCCACATCAGTGTTATCGACCATGACAGGCAGTGGTTAGAGACAATCAACTCTTCCTGGTAAATTACACACCTTTATCAAGGCCTTCTGTTGCTTTCGCTCTGAATCAATTCTCTTCAGACTCAGAATAATACCGAAGAGCAAAAAACTGTAATTTATCAATAAAAACATTCCAGCGTTATGTGATGCTATTCCTTCTATATCATAGAGATACAGACTTAGAACTACTGCTTTTTCCAATACTTCCATTCAGAGCAGAATGAATGTGCCATTCATCCCACTTCATTTGAGTGGCCAAAGGACCTTCAGGGGAAAATCAAGCTTTACACTCATGTCAGATGCACACAAGATATTTCAAGGAGAGGAACTCAAATAGCAGCCCTTGTATGAAAGGTCCACCAACACATTTCTATACTGTACATGGAGCGAACATTTAATCAAACTGAGTAAAAGGATGAAAACACAGCATGCATACTCTCTAGCAATGGAGACTGGTGGGAGGAGCTTTAGGAGGATGGGCTCATTGTAATGACTGGAATGGAATCAATGGAACGGAGTCAAGCATGTGGTTTCCATGTGTTTGATACCGTTCCAATTATTCAATTCCAGCCATTACAATGAGCCCATCCTATTATAGCCCCTTCCAGCATCCGCCACTGCTCTCTAGCCCAATATTTTGCCCAAACCCAAGCCTGAGCCCATATCAGACGTGGTGAATTTAAAATAGGTAATTGTACAGTGTCAATTTGCCAGTCTTTGTCTCATATGATGCTGATACTTGGTGAATTGTCAGATTGGAAAGGAAGTTTCCTAAGGACTATTATTCTATTCTATTCTCAAATGACTGAAAACTTTTGTAGTCTGGCTATGACTGCAGCTGAAAAGATGTACTGTATAACTTTTGTGGGATAATGAGGATCCTGCTCTACTTTTCACTGGATAAATTAGATCAATTCCTGAACTTACTTATTTAAGAGGTAGCCCAGAGCTATTTCCACCAAGTCAGTACCATGGCTGAATAACTGCATATCACCCACTACAGTGTAAGCTAGAACTACCAATGTAATTGCATTGTGAAAAATAATTTTTAATTACAGATGTCAAACTTTTTTCAAAACTTCATTTTCAACAGTGTTTGGATTCAGTCATATTGAACTAAAATCCTCCAGAAGGGCACACAATATTGGGATGTCAATATTTCAGTGAGCAGATTCATGGAGAGGTTTCAGAAATGCAATATGCGGTGTTCTAATAATACAAAGTACAATCTTACGAGTCTACCTCAGTGGTGTGTTGCCATGTCCTCAGGGTCTGCTGGTAGGCCAAGTAAAGTGTTCCTTGTTCTAAAGCTTGACAGATTTACCTTGATGTCAGCATATCAATGAAAATGCACTCTGCCATGGGAACATAGACACAAAGGGAGGAGATAAAATAACAAAAACAAACCTCCAAACACTCATGAGATGAAACCAATTGTTTAGAGAGCTGAAACGGAACTATCCTGAAGTGCTTCCTTCCTATCACGAATTCCTTCATAAGATCTGATTAATTCAGCGTGTGAACAACACCTAAGTAATTAGCAAAGTCATAGTCTCTGGGGATGAGCTGAGCCATAGACAGACCTGTGACTGTTTACCTTTTCATTGGGATTGGAGGGATTGATGTTGTACCCAGTCATTCACCTAGTCAATCACTGTTACAACGTGAGAGCACGGCTAATGAGCGTTATCTCTGTCAGTTCAGCAAAACCCAGCTCAGCTTTAGCATCAAATCATCTGCTGAATCCATCAAGCTACTATACACAACTTGCCCAAAAATTGCTGGAGGGACTGATAATCAGATTTAGATAATACTAATTTGATGCTGAGATGTAGATATGATGATGATGCTTGATAATGGTTCCAATCCCCTGGTAGGGCTGCTATAGTCCCACAGTTACTGGATATCACTTTGATGGGCCTTTACTGCATCCAGAGGTCCTCTATAACCGTTCTCCTGAAGAGGACTTCACTTTAGTTTCATTGAGCCATAAAGAAAATCAATGTCTTCAATCTATATATAACCCAATATGACCACCTTGACGTATAGTCCATTAAAAAGTAGCAGTCTGAAGGGCCTGTAAGGATGATCACCGGAGGGTAACCCTGAGTGGTGTGGGAGCCGTCCTGTGAAATAGATCTAATCTCACTACAGTAAGAGCATTATGTTCAGGCCCTGCTGCTTTATCTGCTCTTCCTTTGCCCATTTCAGAAGCAGTGAAATGGCTATAGTTTTAATCTGCCAGCCTCTGCACTGCTTTGATGGTGCTCCCCTTCACATCCCATAATAAGCGGAGGCTGCACTGTGCTGAACAGCACAGCAGGTGCTCAGGGAGGGATCATCATCAGGATGTGTGGGGTTGCTTAAGAATTACTCCTAAAGTAAATCCATGTTACTGGCAGCTGCTACTTTCTTATCTGCTTAATCAAAATGTTCTACTTACTTACAGTATACCTAGGGCTTGATTTAATCTTTCAACACTGTGCAATGTTACTCAGTACTGCATGCAACCATATGCAACATTTTGCAATCAATTAACATTAGCCCAATTTTGTGACAAAACTAGCACGCCACTGTTCAATAAAACTGAATAGGTTGAATTCAGAAGTGGTGACACACTTCATATCCATGGATACTAGCTGGAGGAAAAATGTATCTGTAAATGGTTGTTCTTTGTTGAGTACATCAGACCTTTCCCTGACAAAATAGCCCACCGCTGTATGGCTGAGTGCCCGTGTGTCATTCCATAACATCACAGATACCCAACCACACTGTCTGACAAGCTGGCACCTCCTACCCTGCCGTCAGCAAAAGGCGCTATAAGCATGCAGCTGTGCTCTCCTCCACAGCTCTGACAGACAACAGGCTCATGCCACAGCCATGTGAAGCTTATCAAAGAGGAAATTAGAGGGGGAGTATAGTGTTTGCACGAGCTGTCCCTGCTAAGTAAACTGATGTTTTTAATTGCAATGTTTCTGACACCTCTCTTTGTGAACATTTAGAATAAGCACAAAAGTGCAGGCAGAGGTGATGTCTGGCTGCATTTAGACAGGCAGCCCATTTCTGATATATTTTTCACTAATTGGTCTTTGAAAAAGCTCTGAAAAATATCTGATGTCAAAAAGATCTATTGTGATTGGTCAAAAGACCAATTAGTGGAAAAAAATATAAAATTGGGCTGCCTGTCTAAATGCAGCCTTTGTAGACTGAGAGGGTAATGGACTAGAGTCTAGACTGATGGGTCGAAGCTGAAAAACGTGAAGTTGATCAATCCTTGTCGAGGGAAGCGATCATTTTGTGTATATCACAAACCATGTTTCCATCCACAGTTTTTATGCAAGTAGTCATACCGTATAAAAAAAAATCCCAACAGCTGTGATGGAAACAGGAAGTTTCTGTACATTTTATAAATGTCGACATGGCGTGTGCTCTTCCCAGCAGTTTATTAGGCTACAGATTAAATAAATGATGATGAACTTCACAGGGTGGTGAAAGTGCACGGTATGAGCTTGATGCTCCTTTGCAATAAATGTTGATGGTCTTATTCTGGTGACATGATGATTATTCTCGCACTTATCCATAATAATCTCATCATGTACTATAGACGAACCTACCCACAGAGCCTACCTGCACTGTATCTGCAAGCTGTTGGCTAGAGCGCCAGTATTGCCAACTCCTCAGTAAGGAAATTAGCTATTAGCTGTCCTAAAAGTCGCTAGAAGTCGCTAAATGACGTCACCCCCTAATTTGCATAATTGGCCATGTGCATGTAATTGTGACGGACGCTGTAGGAGAGAGGAATAATGTCGTAGGAGAGACAAAAAGTGAGTAAAAAAACACCCTAAATATGTTTAGAACTACAAATGAGCAAGCTGCAGAGAGTGGCACACACAACGAAATAGAACCAGATATTTGAGGCCATACTCCTCCTTCAGCACTTTATGGACCCCATTGTTAATCCCCGTCATAACAGAGGCATTGTCAGTCCCTATCCCCAGGAGTTTCTCTTTTTTAAGACAACACTTCGAGGAAAGCCACAACAGCGCGGGCTATATAGATTTGGCATCTCCACCCTCCAACTCAACAAGCCCCAGAAATGTTGATACAATTGTCTGCTTGGTGTCACTAAAGTATCTTATCACAACCCCCAGGTACTTAGAAACACTTACATCCGTGGACTCATCGAGGAGGAGGCTGAAACGCTGGTCACCCACATCTGCTACCAACTTTTTCAGAAAGTATGGTGCTAGAACACCATTAATCATTTCTGTGCACTTTGAAGTGGGTAGCAGCAGTGGAGTCTGAGAAAGCATCTCTACATGCTTCTCCAATGTGATCACATGCCAGCATGGAACAGGGATAGTTAATGCCATGGTGGCCTCAGCCTTTTTTGCAGAGTACATTTTTTTAACCATAAATGGCAGCTTGTTTTGGGTGGAACTGTTATAAGGCTTTGCCTTTTGAGTATGTTTTTGAGTTGTCATGTGTTTTTTTACATCACTAAGTTTGGCGTAGAAATCAGCCTTACAATACAGGCATGTATGCCTGTGTATCATCTCCAATAAACGGCTTCAACCAGCCTTTGAATTCAGAGTTTGATTCCCACTCCTTTCTGTATTTTTGAGTGTACAGTTTAGACTGAGACATGATGAACTAACTTATGTCACAGAGAGGTACACACACAGTGGACAAGGTGAGTATGTGACTGAGGCTGTGTGAGTCAAATGCAGTTATTTGTTTTTGTGCAGTGATTTATTTTAGACAAAGAAGGCTGTGCTTTGGCAAAGTGGGTGGGGTTACAGTTGAAGTTGGAAGTTTACATACACCTCAGCCAAATACATTTAAACTCAGTTTTTCACAATTCCTGATATTTAATCCTAGTAAAAATTCACTGTCACAGTTAGGATCACCACTTTATTTTAAGAATGTGAAATGTCAGGATAATAGCAGAGAGAATGATTTATTTCATATTTTATTTCTTTCATCACATTCCCAGTGGGTCAGAAGTTTACATACACTCAATTAGTATTTGGTAGCATTGCCTTTAAATTGTTTAACTTGGGTAAAACGTTTCGGGTAGCCTTCCACAAATGAAGATCCTACATCTGTATGGCATGATATGAAGAAGTATGTAAGAATGGTAGTATCATCAACCTCTTATATGAAAGATCTCCCCTGAAAATATCTACTCTAATGTTGAGTAAAATTAAGCCTCCCATAAACTGGAGGACATTCTTTTAGTCCTTCAAATGCACTTATTTCAAAATAACACATTCACCTAATCTCCAGCAGATAGGCTGTTTGCATCTACAACCAGGGAATATCTTTGGGGAGGGGTCTGAGTTATCTCTCGAGCTGTCACCACATCCCAGGGGGCCCGTGTTAGACACCTCGATAACAGAAGGAACATTGGTGGGAGTGGAGCGACAGCAGAGTGAGCAACATTTGGAGCCAGCCAGCAGCGGAGCAGTGTGTCATTAATATCCCTGTCTTGTCCTAGCCCTCACAGACTAATTGCTCTCACTAGGGGGAAACAAGGCATTCCGGTGTCACCAAAGGCCACACTCCCTGTGACATAATCTGTGCAATTAGGCCTGCCCTCAGGCAGGTAGATACTGGTCTAGAGGTTGACTGGCTGCCAGCGGAATGATGATAAGACATTTCATATTCTTCTAGAGTTCCTGCTCCTCTTGGGATTTGTGTATGGGAGACCGCACTTCATCTGACCTATCTTTCCATCAAGTATATTTGCATAGCTTAAAAATCCCTGTGTTATGACTATACAGTACATACAGTTGAAGTCTTAAGTTTACATACACTTTAGCCAAATACATTTAAACTCAGTTTTTCACAATTCCTGACATTTAATCCTCGTAAAAATTCCCTGTCTTAGGTCAGTTAGGATCACCACTTTATTTTAGGAATGTGAAATGTCAGAATAATAGTAGAGAGAATTATTTATTTCAGCTTTTATTTCTTTCATCACATTCCCAATGGGTCAGAAGTTTACATACACTCAATTAGTATTTGGTAGCATTGCCTTTAAATTGTTTAACTTGGGTAAAACATTTCGGGTAGCCTTCCACAAGCTTCCCACAATAAGTTGGGTGAATTTTGTCCCATTCCTCCCGACAGAGCTGGTGTAACTGAGTCAGGTTTGTAGGCCTCCTTGCTCGCACACACTTTTTCAGTTCTAACCACAGAAATTCTATAGGATTGAGGTCAGGGCTTTGTGATGGCCACTCCAATACCTTGACTTTGTTGTCCTTAAGCCATTTTGCCACAACTTTGGAAGTATGCTTGTGGTCATTGTCCATTTGGAAAACCCATTTGCAACCAAGCTTTAACTTCCTGACTGATGTCTTGAGATGTTGCTTTAATATATCGACATCATTTTCCTCCCTCATGATGCCATCTACTTTGTGAAGTGCACCAGTCCCTCCTGCAGCAAAGCACCCCCACAACATGATGCTGCCACCCCCGTGCTTCACAGTTGGGATGGTGTTCTTCAGCTTGCAAGCCTCCCCCTTTTTCCTCCAAACATAATGATGGTCATTATGGCCAAACAGTTCTATTTTTGTTTCATCAGACCAAAGGAAATTTTTCCGAAAAGTACAATCTTTGTCCCAATGTGCAGTTGCAAACTGTAGTATAGGCTTTTTTATAGCGGTTTTGGAGCAGTGGCTTCTTCCTTGCTGAGCGGCCTTTCAGGTTTTGTCGATATAGGACTCGTTTTAGTGTGGATATAGATACTTTTGTACCTGTTTCCTCCAGCATCTTCACAAGGTCCTTTGCTGTTGTTCTGGGATTGATTTGCACTTTTCGCACCAAAGTACATTCATCTCTAGGAGACAGAACGCGTCTCCTTCCTGAGTGGTATGACGGCTGCGTGGTCCCATGGTGTTTATACTTGCGTACTATTGTTTGTACAGATGAACATGGTACCTTCAGGTGTTTGGAAATTGCTCCCAAGGATGAACCAGGCTTGTGGAGGTCTACAATTTTTTTCTGAGGTCTTGGCTGATTTCTTTTGATTTTCCCATGATGTCAAGAAAAGAGGCATTGAGTTTGAAGGTAGGCCTTGAAATACATGCACAAGTACACCTCCAATTGACTCAAATGATGTCAATTAGCCTCAATTGCCTCCAATTGACTCAAATGATGTCAATCAGAAGCTTCTAAAGCCATGACATCATTTTCTTGAATTTTCCAAGCTGTTGAAAGACACAGTCAACTTAGTGTATGTAAACTTCTGACCCACTGGAATTGTGATACAGTGAATTATAAGTGAAATAATCTGTCTGTATCACAATTCCAAAAATTACTTGTGTCATGCACAAAGTAGATGTCCTAACCAACTTGCCAAAACTATAGTTTGTTAACAAGAAATTTGTGGAGTGGTTGAAAAACAAATCTTAATGACTCCAACCTCAGTGTATGTAAACTTCCGACTTCAACTGTATATCCTGCCTGTTTGGCCCTGTCCAGGGGTATCGTCGGACGGGGCCACAGTGTCTTCCGACCCCTCCTTTCTCAGCTTCCAGCAATAGTTTGTGTCGGGGGGCTGGGGTCAGTCTGTTATATATGGAGTATTTCTCCTGTTTTATCCGGTGTTCTGTGTGAATTTAAGTATGCTCTCTCTAATTCTCTCTCTCTTTCTCTCAGAGGACCTGAGCCCTAGGCCCATGCCTCAGGACTACCTGGCCTGATGACTCCTTGCTGTCCCCAGTACACCTGGTCATGCTGCTGCTCCAGTTTCAACTGTTCTGCCTGCGGACATGCTGCCGTGTCCCAGACCTGCTGTTTTCAACTCTCTAGAGACAGCAGGAGCGGAGATACTCTGAATGATCGGCTATGAAAAGCCAACTGACATTTACGCCTGAGGTGCTGACCTGTTGCACCCACTACAACCACTGTGATTATTATTATTTGACCCTGCTGGTCATCTATGAACATTTGAACATGTTCTGGCCATGTTCTGTTATAATCTCCAACCGGCACAGCCAGAAGAGGACTGGCCACCCCTCATAGCCTGCTTCCTCTCTAGGTTTCTTCCTAGGTTCTTGTCTTTCTAGGGAGTTTTTCCTAGCCACCGTGCTTCGACACCTGCATTGCTTGCTGTTTGGGGTTTTAGGCTGGGTTTCTGTACAGCACTTTGTGACATCAGCTGATGTAAGAAGGGCTTTATAAATAAATGGAATGCTTGATTGATGAGTGAGGCTGTAATAGGATCTTAGCAGACATGATAATGTCGGAAAAACAGGAGAAGAAAAGGAATAGATAAAGAACCTTTAATCCACATATTTGCCATTATGTTATTCATGGGTCTTAATTGTTCATTCAAGATAATTGGAGAGATATGAAAGGGTGACATAAAGAGTATGGCCTTCACAGCAGAGCACAACTACAGAAGTTCAACATCTAGATTTCTGATTCCGAAATAGTGCCAATAAATGAATACATCAGTGGGTAGTGCACAGTTATTCTGACTTGGTCTAGTCCACCTTTATTATTGACAAGAAAAAGCTCGCCAGATTTTCGGTTCAAACAAACCGATCCTTCCCATTAAAAATCACTCCATATTACAGTTCTGAGAAATAGGCTACAACTTCGTCGTCCTTGGAAGGACACAGTGCTGCTTCTCTGAAAGGAAACAGATCTCCATATTTCCAGGAAGCTATTGCTTCATTAGCACTCTCTCTGTCAGTGAATTCAAATGTTTAATCATGTGTTGGCATGGTTAGGTGTCTCATGTCAAGTAAGTAGCTGCAGGCTTAAAGAAACATGAAATCATATAATTTGCATATCAACCAAAATAAAAGCATGTTGATAGAAAAATGTGTGTCTCATGTACTGTCCCTATAGAAAGTCTACACCCCTTGAACTTTTTTTCACATTTTGTGGGATTGAAATACTGTATATTTAATTGTATTTTCTTTGTCATTGATCTACACAAAATATTCCATCATGTCAAAGATTATTTTTTTTATCACAAAATTTAAATAACTAAAATATAATTGTTGCATAGGTTTTACATACAAAGTGATTGGTAGATGGGTAACAATAAAAAATGACATTGAATATATCTTTAAGCATGATCAAGTTAATAAGTATGCTGTGGGTGATGTATTAAACCACCCAGACACATCAAAGACGCAGTCGTCGTTCTGAACTGACGGCGTGACAAGAAGGAAACTGCTTACGGATGTCAACATGAGTCCATTAGTGATTTTAAAACAGCTCCAGAGTTCAATTGCTGTGATGGGAGAAAATGGAGGATGGACCAACAACATTGTAGTGACTCCACAATAAATGACAGAGTGAAAAGAAGAATACAAATATATAAAACATGCATATGTATGCAACAAGGCACTAAGGTAATACTGCAAAAAAAACACAGCAAAGGAATACAATTTTTGGCCTAAATGCAAAGCCTTATGTTTGTGGCAAATCCAGCACAACACATCACTGAGTAACTGCCTCCTTATTTTCAAGCACCGTGGTGGCTGCATCAGGGTATGGAAATGCTTGACATTGGCAAAGACTGGGGAGTTTTTCAGGATGAAAAGAAACGGAAAGGAGCTAAGCAAAGGCTAAATCCTAGAGGAAAACCTGCTTCAGTCTGGTTTACACAGACACTGGGTGAGGAATTCACCTTTAAGCAGGACAATAACCTACAATACAAAGCCAAATCTACACTGGAGTTGCTTACCAAAAAGACAGTGATTGTACCTCTTGAGTGGCCAAGTTACTGTTTTAACTTAAAATCTGCTTGAAAATCCACAACAAGACTAGAAAATAGTTGTCTACCCATGATCCCCAACACCTTGACAGAGATTAAAGAATTTGAAATAACAAAAATGGGCAAATATTGCACAATACAGGTGTGCAAAGCTCATCTGATACTTACCAAAGAGGTTTTTTAACCTGTATTGACTCATGTATTGTATTGACTTACTGTGTTATTTTTCATTAATCTTTAAAAAAAATCTAATGGAATTTTTCTTCCGCAGAGTATTTTGTGTACATAGCTGACAAAAAAACGACAATGAAATCCATTTTAATCATACTTTGTAAAACAATACAATTTGAAAAAATCCAAAAGGGATGTAGAGTTTCTATAGGCACCGTATGCAAAAATGGAGGTTTAAATAATACAGCTGCATATTCATATTAGCCAACACGGTATATCCTACACATATACCTTGCAATACAATCTCTAAAAACAGCTGAGCAAAATGTATATAATGTGCTCTGTAATAAGATGACCAGTTTGATTCCTAAACCAGGAGTTCTCAAATGTCATGTTGGATGCATTAGAATATAAGGTATGGCGAATGATAGTCTGCAGAACTATAGAAAAGGCAGTTGGGATATGAATGTTTGAGTTTCCAAATACTAAACGTTCAGTGAATGTAAATAGATGTAGGTGGTTTAAATGATTAACCTAACTTTCCTACTAACCTTCTAAAAGTTCACGGTGTCAAATTCTTGCCAAACCATTATTCTACTACTAAACTATGTCTGAGTGAGGCGTACACTTCACGCATATACATTGAAACATCACATTGTGTTTCACCATTACGGAGTACGGAGACAAACAGCAAAGGTGTCTCAGGCAATATTTGAAGTATCTAAATCAAATATAACCTACATATATATATAGAGAGAGAGGTGTCACGGGGGGATACACTCTTACAATGTTGCAGTCCAGAAATTAGAGCTTTTACAATCTATGCCTGAGCCTCTGATGGAGACAGTAGAACTCAACACATGCTTCAGTATTCCCCTCTCTCTCTAGGAGCAATCATGTGCCAAGGCCCCATAGGTGTTCTAAAAGAATCACACCTCGGTCACCACTGTAGAGAAGTGCCTTAGCACAATGCAATCTTAAGATCGTGTGGTTCAGAGACGAGAACTCAACCATCTTTGGCAAAAGCCTGGGCTCCTGACAGGGACAATAGAATTCTCCCCACTGCATATTACAATAGTAAAATATGTTATCTATTTTCAACTCAACAAAACTGATTCTATATTGAATTTATTCTAACAAGCATGTGTATCTGTAGTTGGTGCTTGTCAACTCTAAAATACACTAGACTGTGTAGCCTTAACAAAATCCACAGACAAATGCATATGGGGTCTCAATGTTTAATAGTGACGACAGGGATAGTTCAAACTGCAGTAGAATGGTTCTCCACACAGGTGAGTGAATCAGCTGAGCAACACTTAGTTGATCTCTGTGAGCAGGACACAGGAGAGGAGAGCTGAATAGATTGTGGGAGACAAACGTGATACAAGATTGAATCAAAGAAATCACAGCTGCAAAGGATTGTAGAAATGAACATCTTGACAGTCTTAAAATTAAAATAACTAGGCTACGAGAATAAAGGCAGGGTAGTCTGCATCCTACTCCAACTAGGTCTATTGACAGGGATAATATGGCAGTTCTTATTTGTCAGCATGAATGAAATTAGTGAGTTCTGTCTCGATGACTGTATTAGCTTTACAATACTTGGAATAATTATAGCTAAAGCTCCCTGTCCCAGAATGACATGCTAGTGATAAAGCCATCTGCTCCTGCCAGCTAGCAAAAGGTCTACTTGTATCTAGCTTGCTACATTTCTAAGGTTCCTACATTTTAAGTAAAGTTGGGAGTTATTTTACAGATTGCATTGATGGTATCACGTTTCTATAACTAAATAGATACCATAAATAAATACTTTACCTTTTGTCAGACTGAGATCCCTCTCTCGAGGTGTCACCAGCTGTGCTTATGCTTTTTTTATTATTATTTTTTATTTCACCTTTATTTAACCAGGTAGGCCAGTTGAGAACAAGTTCTCATTTACAACTGTGACCTGGCCAAGATAAAGCAAAGCAGTGCAACAAAAACAACACAGAGTTACACATAAACAAACATTTTCTATTTATGTACAGTGTGTGCAAATGTAGAAGACTAGGGAGGTAGGCAATAAATAGGCCCTAGAGGCAAAAATAATTACAATTTAGAATTAATACTGGAGGGATAGATGTGCAGATGATGATGTGCACGTAGAGATACTGGGGTGCAAAAGAGCAAGAGGGTAAGTAATAATATGGGGATGAGGTAGTCGGATGTGTTATTTACAGATTGGCTGTGTACAGGTACAGGGATCGGTAAGCTGCTCAGACACCTGATGCTTAAAGTTAGAGAGGGAGATTTAAGACTCCAGCTTCAGAGATTTTTGCAATTCGTTCAATAGGATATTGCCAACAAACAGAAATGTGTTCAGAAAAAAGAAATATACACTGTGTGAAAAAACAGCTCCTCCCTCAGCAGAGACCAATCATCTCAAATTAAAGCAGATACAATGTGTCGGCCCACCACCTACGACTGGATCTCCTGAGCCAAGGCCCAGAAACCTGTCTGAAACCATGGGGTGTCTGACTTGGCCTCAAATTGGAATAAATACGGTGTCGGAAATAAGTGATATTCAGTGAAGCCTCTTGCAGAGTTTAATTTCCATGTAGGCAGCTTCTCAAATCTGCCTCTCCTTTTCCATGCCACACTAAATGACTAATTAACGCAAAGGCATTATGCTTTATTTGCCTGTCACTAACATTTTGGGGGATTTTCACTGATTTATAAACAATATAAAATTATTTTATGTACACGACAAAGTCACTCAACTATTCACAAAATACAAATTAAACATATCATTAGTCAAAGACCAAGTACTTATTTTCACAATTGAAAGCACCAATAGAGTTTAGCAAGTTTCATAATAAATATGGACTATATTTTCAGATTTTGGCCAAACACCATACATTCAACGTCACGAATCTCAAGAGATTACAGTAGGACAGTGATGGTTTTGCATAGTCTTAACCACTTTTTTTTTTTTAAAGGGACCATGAATTGGGAGGTGACCCTGGTGATATGAGAAGCTAAGTCAAAGAGAGGGAAAGGGTAACGCCGACAGACATGAGTGTGGTGGTGACCTTTATACACTGGAGCCGTTTAATTACCTTTCTCAGGAGATGAAATTCAATGACTTAAAGGTTTACCTTGCAAGGCTGCTACGTATACACCGGGCCTTTGATATACAAGATATAGGTGTACAGAGTAGATGGCCTGAAGACCATCAAAGCACTTGTAATGTAAATATTTCCTTGTGAAGTTCACCTAACACATTTTATTGTTTGATGGCTAAATATCAATTTCAATCAATGATTTTTTTTTTTTGACATTTAAGTGCAATATATTGACGGTCTGTAGACAACCTGCAGATCAAATTGTAGAACCATGTAAAATACTAATAATGCAAATACAAACAAGGTGGCAGGAGACATGGCTGGACGAGGGCTACATTCTGGTGGATTTACCAACTAAAAAAATAACTAAACTAAAAATGTGGTACATGAAATTCTGACAACACGGTGTGACAGTAAAATGTAAAACAAAAAATAAATCTATAAAAAAAAAAAAAACAGGACCAAATACTGTCAATTGGGGATGAATAAAATTTAAAAGAATTGTTGAGTTCAACAAAAAATAAGATTCAAAATAACTTGAAATGCATAGTGATGGTGAGGAAGATTGATGTTTCAAAGCCCTGTCAAACACCAAACTATGGCCTGACAGCACTCCCATGTCTCCTTGCCACACTTTGTTTTTAAATATAACCTGATACCACAATCTCAATACAAGCAGCTCTCTTAAATGTCCTTCAGGTGTTTGGCGTTGAAACTTACCAGATGTATCATTGAATAATGTGAGTGAGTACCATGTCTATGAGAAGCCTAATCCCTCAGAAGGGGGTGTCACTGGCCAGGGTGCAGGTTGACAACACACTGGAGCAGCGCTCCTGGAGGGTGTTGTTATTGTCCCAGACTACAGTCTGTGAGCTGGCTGTGCAGCCCAGGGCCTTGGCCAAATCTGGGCACACAGACACAGCCACTGGAAGAGCAGGCAGAACTTTCTATGGAAGCTGTGGGTGATCCAGAAGTAGAAAATGCAGTTGAGGAAACGGTTGGCAGCCACACCACCACAAACTCAATCCACTCCGTAACTATGTTGCCCGAGATGGCTGGTGGGAGAGAGAACAGAGAAAAATACATAGAAAGGGACAGCATAGGCTATGAAATAAAACCGACTTTGCACAAGCATAGTCAGTCGAAGTATACGCCCCTTCAGTGATTGTCAACAGTACTACTTGTAGCAGGAGTGGGAACTATGGACGGGATTCTTCAATCAAGAGTTTGTTGTCATTCAACGAGAGACGATTAGTTTTCATGCACATTTATTCACTTGAGAAATACTGCACTAAACATAGTTATATGTGAAATTGCACGACTAAGATCTCCTAGCCGAGTTAGTGTTAGCAAACAGAACCTAGGATGCGGGGCCTTTAGGCAAACACATTTACAAAGAACCAAACATCCATTGTCTATCACGAACGTTGAATAAAATGTGAACTTACTCTGCCGATTGTCCGTGGTGTTGGTTCTTCAGTGAGTCGAAATTTGAGAAACTATCCACAGACAAGTATTATTACAGACTTCAAACTGGGACAATCAAGATGTGTTTGCTCCTGACCCAAGTCACGTGCACAAGGATATGCACGTCGATGCATGCATACTAACCCGTCTTGCACGTGTTTACATGGTTTTCCGCATGTGCCAGGTGATATATATTTCAGCAGAGGTCTAAAAAGTCAGGTAAATAACACTTTCCTGTGTATAATTTGTCTCAGAAGTTCACCCACTGAACGACCAACTATACTGACAACCAGTATGGTAAATGTAATTTTATTCAAGGTCTACTTGAATAAGGTCTACTATAATTATTACACTGCTTAGTTTCAGGCTGTATACCAGAAGCTGCCGGTATCAGTCTGATTCAGTAGCCTACCCCAGTCATCTTACACCCAGCACATTGACATTTCAACTTTACAGCCTTGTAGCCAACATTTGTTACGGGCGTTTTCCTGAGCTCGTTTAGAAGGGTGGTGAGTGACTTTGGGAAAAACATGCAACCTGTCTTAATTTGAGATGTTCCATCAACAAGTTGTAAACCAACTGGTTATTTCTATAGGCCTACTCACCATTATAGATAATTACCGCTATGCACGGCGTCCAACATGTGTCGTACACAGTCATCACAGGGACAAGCACCCTGGATGCTACGGGTCTGTTGTGACGACCCAGGTGTTGTGAGCGCATCTTTACTCGCTGTCTCATTGCAGCAAACCAAAGGCGCAAGTCATGATGATTGAACAAGGAAAGAAGAGGAGGCATGTCAACGTTAATGTACGATGGATTGCAAACCAGTGACGCTGTAGAAAAGTGGACCTCAATTGTCCCGTTAGGAAAATATATGGGCACAAGTAAAAATGGAGGAAAACACCATGCAAAGGCGATCAGAAGCAGAATTCTTCTCCTTGTCATTAGTGATTAGTATTTCAGCGGGTAAAACACTGCAATGTATCTTTCTAGACTTATTGTATTCAGTGTGTACATGCAAGTTGAATAGGTCGTTGCGTTGAAGAAAGCCACAATGTGACAGAGGGAGTCTGGGCCTTCACTGTAGTCTTTCGCAAGACTGACGCACAGATTCAAGGGCGTGATGATCAGTCCAAACGCCGAATCAGCACCGGTGAGTGAGAATAAAAAGTATCGAGAGTTCCTTGACCAGCCGGACACCGATGAAGAAATCACCATAATAACTGCAATATTCCCCAACGTGATCATCGCTGCTAAAACTGACATTATGCCAATTTTGCATTTGCGTATCTGTGCTGGTTAGATTGGTGTCCTCGGACAAATTGAGTGTTGCAAACATTGTCCTCAACTCTGGCATTAGTTTGTCACATCCTCTGTAACCCCCCCCCCCCAAAAAAAACTCCCAACGGCAAGCACTTCAAAATTCTTTCAGGTGAATTTACATGATAAAGTCGATTTACCAAGCCGTGGTATGCACAACAATAAATACCACCCGTGGCACTGTAGGTGGTAGTCACGTGCCCCAATCAAATACGTGGATATAATGCAGGTAAATATATCAACCAAGAGGCACATTATTCTTCCTTGGCCATAAGGATAAATAGACATTCAAAGGACTTTTCATCACATTTTGGAGTTGGTGTCCATTTATGCCATTGTTTTGTTGTATAATGTAGTCAACATTGTATTGAGACACTCATTTACACTAGGATTATTCTGTTGTGGCCTAGTTGTATGAGCAATGGCTCCATCGCAGCAACCAGTGATCCGGGTCGGCACCAATGTAACAGTATAGCTTCCGTCCCTCTCCTCGCCCCTACCTGGGCTCGAACCAGGGACCCTCTGCACACATTCGTCAACAGCCACCCTCGAAGCATCGTTACCCATTGCAACACAAAAGCTGCGGCCCTTGCTGAGCAAGGGGAACAACTACTTCAAGGTCTCAGAGCGAGTGACGTCACCGATTGAAACGCTATTAGCGAGCACCACCGCTAACTAGCTAGCCATTTCACATCGGTTACATAAGCACAGGCAGAGATGAGCTACATGGGGGAGTGGATTGGGGAGGAAGAGAGCGAGGACATGAACCTAAATAGTTGAAATATGAGCCCATCTCCTCCTCCAATCCCTGCGCTGGACTCCGCACAGATGGATTCGTCATTAGGACAGTGACAAGCGCATATATCAAAGGCGTATTCCAGGCCATCCTCCTTCCACAGAGGGACATGTTCATGGCTAGCTGACACTACTAGCCTACCTGCTGGGGAAGCAGCCCCTCTGATGGTCCTCCATAGCAGCTGGACCTCGCTATTCAAACATTGATACTGTACAGATAGCTCACATTCTCATTAGTGGCTCAGGCAGAAATTATATTTTATCAATCCAAGGGCCTTCATGAGAAATATCAGTCGGAGATCAATAATATTTTAATTACGTCTCACCCCAATACAAGGTTATTTCATTTGATTTTACAGAATATACTTCACATTGTATGAAAAAGATGTAACAAGTTTTGTTGGAATCCAAATAATATTACATTATTTTCTAATGTCTGCAAAATGAATCATGCTGTTGAAGTGAATAAGCATGAATCATCAAGAACAAATGAAGACACAAGCTGCCGTGAGATTTTAAAAGCAATGCAAATACATATTGGCCATTGAAAAGCACCATCATGATCTCATGCTACATAAATGTTTTATGCAAATTAAAGGATGAAAAGGAAATGCATGTGTTGTGATGTAGATAGGCACCGCTATGTTTCAGAGACTGGGCATTGTACAAGTCTGAAGTTAAAAGTATGGGGCCAATTTGGGCCTTTCTGTAATCACTCAATTCATTAATTTTCTATTTTGAGCCACAGGAGAGTAGGGCTGATGCACATCTCGGGTTGCCATTGGTTACCTGACGCATGGTGATAAGTGTCCTCATTCTTTTTTAGATTGTCTGTGCTGATTTATGACCGTTTCTCTCTGTTAGAGAGGCTGCTCTGTGGGTTTTACATTGCAACAACTAAACTTCTACCCCAGTGAAGATGAATATCTCATAAACCAGGGTTCAAGTCAGGTAGGAGATCATTAGCCTACTGTACGTTGAGTCAGTAATACATGGGGCAGGATAATGATGCTTTAGGTTTTTGTGACACATTCAATCAGAATTCAAGCACCCTTTCTTTAATATAATCAAAAATGACACAGGAAACATAATTAGTCTAATTAGTCAGAATATTATCTCAAATGTAATTTTTTTTTAAATAGTGCAGGGACAATATGATTGGATGCTTTGATAAATCTGACTTTAATGTACATTGTAATAGTGTGATCCAGGCAGAGGTAATGTGTTGCACGGCAGCAATCATCCCATATTGGACAACTGAACCTCTGAATTACCTCATGTGCCTCCTCAGAACAGCAGGACTAACAGGATTAGAATCTTCTGGAAGTTCACAGAAAAGAGGGTGGCTCATCCCTGCAGAGGGTCAAAGGGTTCTGGCATCGAAGCAAAACAAAAAGGGTTATCTTCTTAAACCCCTCTCTAAATTTTCCCTAATCTCTTATGTGCTATAGTTTGGTTCATTTTCTGTCTCTTTTCAATAATATTTTGAATTCCCATTAAGAAATAGGGATTTGACAAATAGAATGTCCCATTGTTTTATGGGAGTCTTTATATGTACAGCTCAAATATGGATGGTGTGAATACTTTAAATGAGTAGCTGTCAGGGAAAGATAGAAGTGTGTGTGTCCGTGTACACATGTAGGTTTCTGTGTGTGTGTGTGTGTGTGTGTGTGTGTGTGTGTGTGTGTGTGTGTGTGTGTGTGTGTGTGTGTGTGTGTGTGTGTGTGTGTGTGTGTCTGTGTACACATGTAGGTTTCTGTTCTGTGGATGTCTATCTGCACCTGCAAGATAGGGAAAGATGTGTTGTGTTTTTTGTGTGAGTGGGTGGACTTCGATTGTTTTGCGTGGGCTGCATCACTGTCAAGTGGTAAATGGTACAATGTGCAGCATGATAGCAGTAACATAACCACAACAGAAATTAGTCATTCGCAACTGCTCTCAGCTCACTTGTACTTGAGCAATATGCTTTCAATTGAAATTCGATTTTGGGAATTTCCCCCAACCACACAGCATAATGTATGATTTGTGCTAGGTAGTGACAATGGAGGAATAATGCATGAAGTTTCCTTTACTTTATGATGCAGATAAGCTTGCTAAAATAATAGATTAGTAATAGGACTAAGTGCATAAATATGAGTTTACAGGCACTCTAAAGCTGTCATGTGATTTGAACAGGGCATAGTTTCTTTCAAATTAGACACAAAAAAGCAAGGCCGTTCGTAGGAGAGGATTCATTAAGATATAAGAACCATTTTTTTCTCATGTAAATTAGATGCCATATATTGTTATTTACATGTACAATATTCAAATATGTACCCTTTATAAAGAAGAAGAAAGCATTCCCAATATGTATACTTATATTGACAATTTAACAGTTGTTATCGTTCAAATTTAAACCAAATTTCTATGACATGCCTAAATGCTTATTTCATATAATTCACATTAGTTGACAATGGTAGCTATCAATTATCAATAAATACTGGACAATGGAACTGATGTCTGTGCCCAGTGAGAATGTATCCAGAGGAATAATGTCAACCTCTCACTTGATAACGTGTCCCCTCTAATATGTGAATATTATAATTGAGGAAAGCTATTCACAGAATTACATTGGCTCTTATCAGTCCAAATCCCAAATCAAGGCCCAAGGGCACTTATATTCACCCAGAGAAATTCACTTCCTTTCTCATTTTTCTTTACTTGGACATTGTCATTAGAGCAGTTAAATCTTATGCAGATGATTCTGGTTGTCTTTCAAGACACGATCCAAATCGGGAAAAGGTTTTTCACTGACACTGACGGGAAGTGGTCTATGCAACACTCCATTATTTGAAGATTTGCCCTTTTGCCTTGTCATAATGATTCATTAGAACATTAAAGGACACCATAGTGAGCCATGTGCACAATCCCCACAGCAATCTGACATCTCATCGAGATTTAAAATGATCAAGGCACAAGTGAGTCCATTAGTAAGCACAGGCAGCGTTTTACTCTACCAAGGCAACAATAAGGGCATGAAGTCAGTAATTTAATAGATGTCCGGTTATCTGACCATCCAGAGACTATCATTGTGAAATCCACAGCTCAGAATCATGCATAGTAGCCTGATAGGGCTTGAGTGTTAGAGCCCTATAGATAGTAGCCTGATAGGGCTTGAGGGTTAGAGCCCTATAGATAGTAGCCTGATAGGGCTTGAGGGTTAGAGCCCTATAGATAGTAGCCTGATAGGGCTTGAGTGTTAGAGCCCTATAGATAGTAGCCTGATAGGGCTTGAGTGTTAGAGCCCTATAGATAGTAGCCTGATAGGGCTTGAGTGTTAGAGCCCTATAGATAGTAGCCTGATAGGGCTTGAGTGTTAGAGCCCTATAGATAGTAGCCTGATAGGGCTTGAGTGTTAGAGCCCTATAGATAGTAGCCTGATAGGGCTTGAGTGTTAGAGCCCTATAGATAGTAGCCTGATAGAGTTTGAGTGTTAGAGCCTTATAGATTTTATATTTCGATTTTTTGATTTCCCCTTTATTTAACTAGGTAGGCCAGTTGAGAACAAGTTCTCATTTACAACTGCGACCTGGCCAAGATAAAGCAAAGCAGTGCGACAAAAACAACAACACAGAGTTACACATGGGATAAACAAACGTACAGTCACTAACACAATATACAAATCTGTATACAGTGTGTGCAAATGAAGTAAGGAGGTAAGACAATAAATAGGCCATAGTGGCGAAGTAATTACAATTTAGCAATTAACACTGGAGTGATAGATGTGCAGATGAGGATGTGCAAGGAGAAAGACTGGTGTGCGAAAGAGCAGAAAACAAAAACAAATATGGGGATGAGGTAGGTAGGTAGTTGGTTGGTTGGGAGATTTACAGATGGGCTGTGTACAGCTGCAGCGATCGGTAAGCTGCTCTGACAGCTGACGCTTAAAGTTAATGAGGGAGTTATAAGTCTCCAACTTCAGTGATTTTTGCAATTCGTTCCAGTCATTGGCAGCAGAGAACTGGAAGGAAAGATGGCAAAGTAGGTGTTGGCTTTGGGGATGACCAGTGAAATATACCTGCTGGAGCGTGTGCTACGGGTGGGTGACCAGTGAGCTGAGATAAGGCGGAGCTTTACCTAGCAAAGATGACCTGGAGCCAGTGGGTTTGGTGACGAATATGTAGCGAGGACCAGCCAACGAGAGAATACAGGTCTCAGTGGTGGGTAGTATATGGGGCTTTGGTGACAAAACAGATGGCACTGTGATAGACTGCATCCAATTTGCTGAGTAGAGTGTTGGAGGCTATTTTGTTAATGACATCGCTGAAGTCAAGGATCGGTAGGATAGCCAATTTTACGAGGGTATGTTTGGCAGCATGAGTGAAGGAGGCTTTGTTGCGAAATAGGAAGCCGATTCTAGATTTAATTTTGGATTGGAGATGCTTAATGTGAGTCTGGAAGGAGAGTTTACAGTCTAGCCAGACACCTAGGTATTTATAGTTGTCCACATATTCTAAGTCAGAACCGTCCAGAGTAGTGATGCTAGTCGGGCGGGTGCGGGCAGCAATCGGTTGAAGAGCATGCATTTAGTTTTACTAGCATTTAAGAGCAGTTGGAGGCCACGGAAGGAGTGTTGTATGGCATTGAAGCTCGTTTGGAGGTTTGTTAACACAGTGTCCAAAGAAGGGTCAGAAGTATACAGAATGGTGTCGTCTGCATAGAGGTGGATCAAATAATCACCCGCAGCAAGAGTGACATCGTTGATATATACAGAGAAAAGAGTTGGCCCGAGAATTGAAGCCTGTGGCACCCCAATAGAGACTGCCAGAGGTCCGGACAACAGGCCCTCTGATTTGGCACACTGAACTCTATCTGAGAAATAGTTAGTGAACCAGGCGAGGCAGTCATTAGAGAAACCAAGGCTGTTGAGTCTGCCGATAAGAATATGGTGATTGACAGAGTCGAAAGCCTTGGCCAGGTCGATGAAGACGGCTGCACAGTACTGTCTTTTATCGATGGCGGTTATGATATCGTTTAGGACCTTGAGCGTGGCTGAGGTGCACCCGTGACCAGCTCGGAAACCAGATTGCATAGCGGAAAATGTACGGTAGGATTCTAAACGGTCGGTGATCTGTTTGTTAACTTGGCTTTCGAAGACTTTAGAAAGGCAGGGCAGGATGGATATAGGTCTGTAAAAGTTCGGGTCTAGAGTGTCTCCCCCTTTGAAGAGGGGGATGACCACAGCCACTTTCCAATCTTTAGGAATATCAGACGATACGAAAGAGAGGTTGAACAGACTAGTAATAGGAGTTGCAACAATGGCGGCAGATAATTTTAGGAAGAGAGGGTCCAGGTTGTCTAGCCCAGCTGATTTGTAGGGATCCAGATTTTGCAGTTCTTTCAGAACATCAGCTGTCTGGATTTGGGTGAAGGAGAAGCGGGGGTGGCTTGGGCCAGTTGCTGCGGGGGGTGCAGAGCTGTTGGCTGGGGTTGGGGTAGCCAGGTGGAAAGCATGGCCAGCCGTAGAGAAATACTTATTGAAATTCTCGATTATCGTGGATTTATCGGTGGTGACAGTGTTTCCTATCCTCAGTGCAGTGGGCAGCTGGGAGGAGGTGCTCTTATTCTCCATGGACTTTACAGTGTCCCAAAACTTTTTGGAATTAGTGCTGCAGGGTGCAAATTTCTGTTTGAAAAAGCTAGCTTTTGCTTTCCTAACTGACTGAGTATATATTGGTTCCTGACTTAACTGAAAAGTTGCATATCGCGGGGACTATTTAATATTAGTGCAGTACGCCACAGGATGTTTTTGTGCTGGTCAAGGGCAGTCAAGTCTGGAGTGAACCAAGGGCTATATCTGTTGTTAGTTTTACATTTTTTGAAAGGGGCATGCTTATTTAAGATGGTGAGGAAATCACTTTTAAAACACTACTGACGGGACGAGGTCAATATCCTTCCAGGATACCCGGGCCAGGTCGATTAGAAAGGCCTGCTCGCAGAAGTGTTTTAGGGAGCGTTTGACAGTGATGAGGGGTGATTGTTTGACTGCGGACCCATAACGGACGCAGGCAGTGATCGCTGAGGTCCTGGTTAAAGACATCAGAGGTGTATTTAGAGGGCAAGTTGGTCAGGATGATATATATGAGGGTGCCCATGTTTACAGATTTAGGGTTGTACCTGGTAGGTTCCTTGATAATTTGTGTGAGATTGAGGGCATCTAGCTTAGATTGTAGAACGGCCGGGGTGTTAAGCATATCCCAGTTTAGAAACAGTCCAGCAGGTATCAGCTATGTAGCCAAGTGATCATAGGGTTCAATGAGCAGCAATAGATGAAACAGGGAGCCGTTCGCTAGTCATTACTACTCTAGGTGAGTGGGAGACACAGCGTTCAGAAAGCTAGCGGGCCGGGGATAGCAGATGGGTCTTCACCGACATCCATGACGCAGAGGCAGGTTGAGAGCACATCGGCCCGAATTACGTCAGCGGACCAGTCGTGATGGATCGGCGGGGCTCTGTGTCGACAAAGGGTCCAGGCCAATTGGCAAGAGAGGTATTGTAGTTGGTGTACTTCGTTGGCTAGCCAGGAGATGAGCCTAGCTCGATGCTAGCTCGAGGCTAACTGGTGCTTGCTTCTGGACAAGGGTGTTAGCCACTCGGTAGCAGCTAGCTGGCTGAGATGATCCGGTGTAATGGTCCAGAGCTTGCTGCAGGAATCCGGTGATGTAGTGGAATAAAAGCAGTCCAATATGCTCAGGGCTGATATCGCGCTATGCAGACTGGCAGGTATTATCCGGGCTAAAGCGGCTGGTGTCTGAGCTAAAGGTAAAGACCGCTAGCAGTGGCTAACAATTACTAAATAGCTAGTAGCTAATTTGCTGGCTAGCTTCTGATGGAGGTTCCAGTTATAAGTTCTAAAAAAAGAAAGAAGGTATGTTTAATTAGAACATGGAAAAAAGAGATGAAATATATACCAAAAAAAAAGGAATATTTACACGGGACAAAACAACATACATATACTGTTAGAGCTTTATAGGTATTGGAATATACATAGACAAGGCCTTTCTTTGTTGCAACATTTTGACCAAACAATAATGCTTTATCTCAATCTCTTCATTCAAAGACTCAATCATGGACACCCTTACTGACAGTTGTGGCTGCTTTGCGTGATGTATTGTTGTCTCTACCTTCTTGCCCTTTGTGCTGTTGTCTGTGCCCAATAATGTTTGTACCCTGTTTTATTCTGCTGCCATGTTGTGCTGCTGCCATGTTGTGTTGCTACAATGTTGTTGTCATGTTGTGTTGCTACCATGCTGGGTTGTCATGTGTTGCTGGCATGCTATGTTGTTGTCTTAGGTCTCTCTTTATGTAGTGTTGTGCTGTCTCTGTTGTCGTGATGTGTGTTTTGTCCTATATTTTTATTTAATACATTTTTATTTTTAATCCCAGGCCCGTCCCCGCAGGAGGCCTTTTGCCTTTTGGTAGGCCGTCATTGTAAATAAGAATTTGTTCTTAACTGACTTGACTAGTTAAATAAAGGTTAAATATATACTGTATATTTTTTAAATACAGGTAAAAGGTCCTTTTCAATTTTCTGTGTGGTGGGTATGAATGATGACCATTAACTGTTTTTCCTCCTGGGTAAGCCTGCTGCACTGGTTCATATATTGACAGAGTTATGCAATACTTATGTCACTGTGTTTCTGCCTCCCACCCTCACACAGGAATGCCAATCCTGAGGCTAGAGCATTTCAGCATTACATAATCACTCCTCCTCTCTCACTCGAAAAGAGCTCTGCTATGGCATAAGCTATTGACATTCATTAAATGTCTTCCCTCTTCTGCTGTTTTTCTGTGCCACAACATTAATTTTTAACCCCTAACCTTTCCTCTCTGCTCTTGGGAGTGTAGAGGCTGGTTGCTAGATGCAGGGAAGCTGTGCACTGCATAATGTTTAGGCTGCTTTGTTTTCTGCTCTCCCCACAGACTGAGCTCTCGGTGTGGGGAGGAAACGGAGGGGAGAGGGCCCGGGCAGGTTTCCAGAACACTGCCTTCCACAGTTTGTCTACAAAGCAGGAAGATGCGGTGGTATATACCGTCCGCATCTCCAGTCTATTGGCACCTTGCCTTCGAGAGCATGATCTCTCTTTGCTATGAATAAATAAATAAAGCATAAAGAATGAATGAATAAATGAAAGTGTGGCAATGGTACTCAGCCTCTTGGAGAGCCTGCAGGTTCCCTTTATTAAAGTTTCATAACCAATCATTAAAATGCAGGCAAGGAGGTAGAGAACCAGCCCACATCTTTACCAGATCAACCCCCTTTTCACGAGGGAACTAAGTTTTGTATAAATGTATTCATTCATCATGAAATGTGAAGATGATGTGGCTCAGAAATATTCGGCAGGTGGAACTGCTCAATGAACTTCACCTCTAACTTACTCTACTGTAGGGCTAAGCCTGGTCTTACTTCATGGACAAGGTATTTACTTAGCAATCAAAACAGCACATCCCTCTGGTGCCCTAGCTTACTGAGCAGCTCCCATGACTTGTTTGTTGATTGGTCTTTCAGACACTTGTTATTTCTATCAGGGAGAGCAGACCTGTCCACCAATGGTGATGACAGAGCGACAGGGACAGAGCCTCTTTTTTTTTCCTTTAACAGATGGAGGTGCCTGCTCCGCCGTATCCCCTTTGACATGGTGTGGAGGAAATCTATCATGGAGAGTTTTCAAGGGTAGGTAATCCAACCCGAGACCTCATACTGTAACTTTTTTTCCTGTGTAATTTGCAATGCATGTCTTCTCCCCGAGGGCTACTAATTCATTAGCAGTCTGCATGACTGACGGAGCATGGAGGTGCGTTGCAGAGTCTACTTAACCCTGTTTTCCTCTGGAGACAGGAGCCATAAAGACATCCAGCACACCACACAGACAGTATAATAACTTTAAGTTGTTTCAAGTCTAGGCAAAAAAAGCCTCTCCTTAGTGAAACACTGCTGTAAACTATAGGATCAAAGAGAGGACTATGGCCGGGGATATAATCTTTACCATTAGAGTGATACAACCCCAAGCTTAGCAATTGATGCTATAGTTTCGATTGGACTCAAATACATGCAAAACAATTCCAAAAGGGTGTTCAAAACCTTGAATTTTTTACAGTGTAATGCAATTTTAAAAGCCTGTCATAGTTATGACTCCACACAATTATCACGTCATACAGAAAATGAAATGATAAAAACGTCATGTTCCTTTTTAAAGCATAGCTAGTAATCTCTCAAAAAGTTGTATTTCTACAGGATGATCAAAACTGAGAGCTGGAAAATTGAATTTAAGGGCCACTGGGCTGTTTCTTGTTTCCTTCTCTGTGGTATTTGTCTTGTCCTCTCAAATGGGACTGCTATATTACAATGAGGACATAGATTCAGGGAGAGGTGCTTGCAGCTGCATACATTGTTGAAGCTGTAATTTGTATTTCCAGACAGTATGGGAAAAAAACAGATACTGAGTTAATGATACATAACACACAAATAATGCAGCTACATTAGGTGAAAAAACGGGCAACATCATCAAAATGCAATATAAGAGACATATGGGTCCGTTAAGACACTAGACAGAGGAAGATTGGAAAAAAGTGTTATGGACAGACAAATTTAAGTTTGAGGTGTTCGGGTCACAAAGAAGAACATTCATGAGACGCAGAAAAAAATGGAAAGATGCTGGAGGACTGCTTGACGCCATCTGTCAAGCATGGTGGAGGCAATGTGAAGTTCTGGGGGTGCTTTGGTGGTGGTAAAGGTGGAGATTTGTACAGGGTAAAAGGGATCTTGAAGAAGGCTATCACTCCATTTTGCAACGCCATGCTATACCCTGTGGACGGTGCTTAATTGGAGACAATTTCGTCCTACAACAGGACAATGACCCAAAGCACAGCTCCAAACTATGCAATAACTAATTACGGAAGCGCAGTCTGCTGGTATTCTGTCTATAATGGAGTGGCCAGCACAGTCACCGGATCTCAACCCCATTGAGCTGTTGTGGGAGCAGCTTGACCGTATGATACGTAAGAAGAGCCCATCAAGCCAATCCAACTTGTGGGAGGTGCTTCAGGAACGTCTGCAAGGCTGTAATTGCTGCAAATGGAGGATTCTCTGACGAAAGCAAAGTTTGAAGGACACAATTATTTTTTCAATTAAAAATCATTATTTATAACCTTGTCAACATATTGACTATATTTCCTATTAATTTTGTAACTCATTTCATGTATGTTTTCATGGTTAACAAGGACATTATTAAGTGGCCCCAAACTTTTGAACGGTAGTGTATATCCCAGCCCTTTCCTTCAGTTTAACTGGACAGCCGTTTGCCTTTCCCTGTTACCACCTTGACACATTCGATAAACACCATGATTCCATCTCAGCAAAGATAAAGCCGAGATGAGGACGGACCTACTCCAGTCAACAAAGAAAGCAACGAAATCATCTGTGTTCACTGATCGCAACCAATTTAGTCGTGTCTGCATTGCTATTGTGATTCTATTGAAATGGTTTGAAAGTAAATGTTTCAAGTTAGTTACGAAATGTTAAGTGAAGGTTCCGTGAGTGTGTTAGTTCTGAAAGCAGATCCTTAAACCCCTGTGCTGATGTGAAGAACGAGGCCTTGACAGGCTCTGTCCAAACTGATGCTATTTGCTTTACTCATGGTCAGCAGTGTCAATTAAACCTACATTTCCCAAAGTAGATTAATGGGAGTATTTGAACAGGGAACAATTAGGTGAGGAAAATGTATTTAAATATGTGTTAGTCATTACCATTAATAAGGAATGAGGGTTAAACTCCCAAATGGTAATATTGGACATATAGGAGTGGATAAGAGTCTCTCATCGGACCACACAGTATGGTATGGGCCAGGGGAAACCTGCAAATTCCCAGCACCTCAAATCCATGCCCCTCAAATTCTTATTGGTATGGTCCTATTTTGTGGCTTTGACAAGATGGCTGTCCTAGCTACGAAATATACAGTACCTGCCAGATTCATAATACCTGAGGGGCATGCCGCCACAAGGATGGGCCGTGGGTGTCCGGATTTGGGATCACCGTTCCGGACCCGTCGTCTGGTCGTCGTCCAGACTGGAAGATCTGGGTAGTAACTTAGGCAGATGTTAACAATGCACACACACTCATGAAATATATATAATTACATTAATTCCCCAATGAGCGGCGTTGTGGCACTAAGTGATGGTTGTATGGGGACTTTGTTTATGGCTCTATCACTTCCTAAGTGTCAAAGGAACTGAACCAAAAAGGAATGAAAGCATAAACAAAAGATATACAAAATATAGTTCTCACACAAAAATCATCTAATTGGACTGTATTCTATATACGTCCAATGTTCTGTCAAAATGACTATCATGGCATTGTCTCTAATGCCATATCTAGGGTTTTCCTACTTGGTGTGTTGCTTAGGCACTATCCTAAGTTGATAACTATATGATAAGTCTACAGCTGTAAGGCACTAGTTTTGGGCAGTCTACAGGGATGACCGGATGACCGGAAGACAGTGTGGTCAGTGGAGAAGGCACTGTAGCCTGTGAACATACCTGGTTGGTTTTCCAATCCATCAATGGGAGTAACCGATCCATCAAGTCTGCTCCAAGTAGCAGGGGTACCGTTTCGACGCTGGTAACATACACAGGGTGAAAGAGCGATACGTCCTTGAAGTGTAGTTTCAGCATGACTCTCAATGTGAGAGGTGAGGTAGTCTGAGTGATCCCTCGAAGTGTAGTGTCGCATCGTTCCACTTTTAACCAAAGCCCTTTTGAGATCATCAAACAATGTTTGAGAGATGAGTGATATTGTCGCACCCGAATCAATTAGCGCATGACAAGTTAAGCAGTCCTCCAGGACTGTTTCCAGGTATGGCCGTTTAGATTTGTGTTTAATGGACATATTCCCCACAAAGTGGAGTGGTTGTTCGCAACGACGTGATGTGCCATTTCTGTTCAAGGTGGAAGCAGATTGACTTTTCCGATTTTGAGTTGGCTTGGCTTTAACTAAGCGTTTGACCTTTTTCTTCGCAACCTTTGTATCAGAGTCTATAGACGAAGCCCGGGGGCTTGTTTCTTGATCAAGCGGGCCCTGGATAGGGTCTTGAATGAGAGCGGGAGAAATTTGAACTTTAACGTCCTTGCTATGGGTGTTAATTCCTGCGGACCTGGTGTCTGGTAATTCCCCATCTAGTCCTTGTGACTTATCTTTTACCCTTTTCTCAAATTGTTCTCGCTTTAGATCTTCCCGTAGTGGAACTTCTTGAGAACATTGGTCTACGTTTTGATCGTCCTTCAACTCTTTGTTACCCTTGTGCTCTGACACTTTTTGTGGGTTGGGTGCAGGAACGTAGCGAACAGGTCGATTGTAGCGGTAGTCATGTTGATGGCGATGTACTTTACAGTTATTTCGACCGCGGAGTTTATTGGAATAATGGTTTCGTGGTAGAAACTGTTGTTGTGCGTCATCTCTCAACGCTCCAATACCTGATAATGCACCCTCTAACTGGAGTGAGTGCTCTTGGTCAAACTTCAAAACCGAGTGGTCAGGGCTCTTAGCGTTGTGAACTTTTGATGCCTCAAAAGCTGTGCTTGCAAGCTCTCTGAGTTGTAAGATAGGCAAGCCAACGTGGGCGGCAGGGCCCAAGTAGGTAATGAAGGTGGGATACATGTTCGACAGGAACATTTGTTTAAATGGTAACAGGTCTTCCATTCCTGTTTCAGTGAGTAGGCCAAAGTAAGCTGAACGAAGCCTATGATAGTAAGCTTGTGGGTGTTCGTTCCGATGTTGTTTGACGGTGTTAGCCAGTGAGCTATCGTGTTTGCGAGTCGCAGAACCACTGAATTCTAATTTCAAAGCTGTGGCAAGTTTAGCGTAGTCATTTAGCACTTGTTGCTGTTGTAGACGAATTAACCTTGTCACGTGTCTATTCGACGTTCGCTTCAACAGGTAAACCCTGTCAGAACCCGTAACGTTCGGGTAGCCATCCAACGCGTCCTCTATGTCAGCTAGGAACGTCTCAATATCGTTTGGCTGACCTGGAACGGGGTCAAAGGTGGGGAAATTCTTGACGAGTTTGTCAAGGTATTACGCGCCAAGCGAGCAGAGAGGGTTGGCTTCATCCTGTGGAGAGATTGGGGCCAAAAGGCCAAGAGGAGAAGCCAAGCCTTGTTGTTGTTGGCCAAGAGGCGCCATATTGCTCAGTGCCGAATGGCCAAGAGGAGAAGACTGAGGGACACATGAGGGAGGCAAGGTCTGAAACCTATCGTCTTTACTCCTGTGAGTACAGGGCTCCGGTTGCTTGGATGGGTAGTCGCGCTGTAGAGCGTGACCATTCTGGATTTCCTCCAGATGGTACCTAAGGGTGGTATTCTGCTGCATTGCGGAGTCCACTTGAGCGCTTAGAGTACTGATTTTGGACACGTGAGTGTCGCACTTGCTCCTTTCGGTCTCAAACTTATCTGTCATGGTTTGCAGATAGAGATCTTGAGTACGGAGCGAGAGATTCAGTGATGAGGTTTCCTCCGCTTGCTTAGAAATTAATATTTCCATCCTCATCACCTGAGTTCTCTCATCATTCATTTGGTCAGCGAGTTCTGCTGATTTGTCATCCAACTTTGTCATTGTGTTCATTAACTGATCGTCTTTGGTCTGCAGCGTTTTGAGGAGAACCGTGTTACTGTGAGTAACATTCAACAAAACAGCATGCATGTTATCAAGTTGAGCGCTCCTGTTTGTAGATAACTCTTCAGATTTATCTAGTTTGGCGTGGACATCATCGTATTTAGTTTTGGCTAAATCGAGTTGTTCCTGTAGCATATGATTTTGTTCCTGTAGAAGACGATTTTGTTGAAGAGCTTGTGCTTGTTCATCGTCATAGGTTTTTGCAATTACATTTAATTGTTCAGTTTTCAAGCGCAGTTCCATAGCTAGCAGAATTTTTTCCTTTTCTGCATTTGTCATTGGTTTCCCGGTCCTCTCCACCTGTCCCTTTATGTCTACCGTTACCTGCTCGTGCTTCAGCTGTGCACTGCGGTATTGGACGGATGCTAATCTCGGGTGGCAAGACATCAGGGCTAGACTGGAGAGAACCTTTACGAGGCCTGCGCCCGACGGTTGATTTTGGAAAGCGTTGTTGTCTGCTGTTTTTCCGCTAATGGCATAATTAGGGTTGGAGATCAATCAATTTATGGGTGGAGGTTCACTAATTAGCGGGTGAGTGGGGACTACCCCCTCTGATAGCTTGCACATTATTAAAAAATTTGAAAGGAAAAAATGTTTTTCCTAATTTTCCAAAGTTTGGTTTTGGAATATGTTGGGAGCTGCAAAGACGATTTTAATCTATTCATGGACGTTAATGAACAATCAGTACTGTGGAAGTTGGACGTGAATGAATTTGTAAAAGCAAATGGAATTAATCAATGATAATGATTAATCATACCTGGATAGGCTATCTGGGAATTAAACTTTAAATTAACCTGGGAAGTTGGTTCATCTAGGTCAGGGGTGTCAAACTCATTTCGCATCGTGGGCCACATACGGCCTAGGGAGATGTCAAGTGGGCCGGACCATTAAAATTATACCATACTCTGCTATAAATAACCAAAATATCATGTCTTTCCTTTGTTTTGGTGTAAAGAAGCACAAGAACATTAGGAAAATATTGAAATTTAATGAACTATCCTTTTACAAAACATTTCATGAAACACCTCATATTTCCTTAGACAAATGTGCAATTTACTTTTATCATTCACAAATATGCATTGCAACTGATCCCACTGATTGTACAAAGGCACAAAACTTTAATTGGTACTGAAAAATATAGTAATGCACTTTAAGATTAAATGAGACTTTTAAAGAAAGGAATTTTTAAACCACTTACACATACGCATATAAAATCTAAATGTAATCCCTGCGTACACCTTACAAACTAAGGAGAGTGATTTTAAATGTGTAATGAAGAAAGTGTTCGCCTGTCCTGTAAATCTGTAAACTTCATACATGAAACATACATACACATACAATACATACTGAAAATTTATGGAGTTGTATGAACAGTAGAATTCCATCACACAACTTTTGTTTTGAAGCTGCTGACTAACATTAAAGTGCACATTTTTTAAATCACCACAGTAAGGATTCATCTTCACAGAGCTGTATTCTTTCAATGCAAACAGTATCTAAGGCAGCATTTTAAAGGTGTTAGTCTAGTCTGGACTTGTATTTGTTCCTGAAACTTGGCATCTTTTGGCCTGTACAAGTGCATCAACACCAGGTGTCATGTCCTGACTAGCTGTCACTTTCAGAATGTCATTTAAGTGCTTGTTTGTGAGCCTTGAACGCATTTTTGTTTTATTGATATTCATCACTGAGAAAATTTGTTCACAAAGGTAGGTTGTCCCAAACATGCACAAAATTTTAGCAGCCAGGGCTGTTAATTTGGGGTACCCTGGTAGTAGATACTGATAAAATCTGTCCAGACCTACAGAGGCAAATTTGCCCTTCAAATCTGCATCACACTGCAAATCAATTATCTCTAGCTGAATTTCGACCGGCAGATCAGAAGCTTTAACTGTGAAAGGTGAGCGAAAAACTGAAAATTCTGTCTCAAGTTCACCAAATACCTGAAAACGTTTCTCAAACTCCCGCAGTAGTCCTGCAATTTTGTCTTTGTACCGTTTCATGTCCGCATCAGGTCTGGTCACACACACATCTCTCAGACAGGGGAAATGAGCAGGGTTGCCATTTGCCAGTTGCATCTCCCACAAAGTCAGCTTCAACTTAAATGCATGTATGTTGTCAGAAAACTGTGTGACAACTTTTTTGCGGCCTTGCAACATTTTGTTCAGATTGTTCAAGTGTTCAGTAATATCAACCAAGAATGCAAGGTCCCGTAGCCATTCCTGAGATTGTAATTCCAACACCGGTTTTCCTTTTTTCTCCATGAACTGTCCGATTTCCTCTCGTAGATCAAAGAAATGCCTCAGCACAGCGCCTCGGCTTAACCATCTCACTTCAGTGTGGTATGGCAGGCTGTGGGTAATGTTGCTGTCGCTGAGAAGTTTGTCAAACTGATGATGGTTCAGACCTCTGGACCGGATGAAATTTACAGTGCGAACAACCACCTCCATGACGTGGTCCATTTTCAGCGACTTGCAACACAATGCCTCCTGGTGCAAAATACAGTGAAATGTCCAGAAACGATCTCCTCCATTAAGGGCTTGTACTTTGTCTTTGAACTTTGTCGCGACACCTGCTTTCTTTCCGACCATGGATGGCGCGCCGTCTGTAGCCAGGCTGACAGCGCGGGACCAGTCCACTCCAACTCTGTCCAATGCAGCAACGACAGAGCCGAAAATGTCCTCGGCTGTTGTGGTGTCCATCATTGGCACCAACTCAAGAAACTCTTCAGTAACAGTCAATGTCTCATCAACTCCTCGAATAAATATGGC
Organism: Salvelinus namaycush; assembly: GCF_016432855.1. Lineage (NCBI taxonomy): Eukaryota > Metazoa > Chordata > Actinopteri > Salmoniformes > Salmonidae > Salvelinus > Salvelinus namaycush. The sequence goes on along the minus strand of NC_052307.1, from coordinate 62,801,375 downwards.
CAGTTGGGCCACGTCTGTGATGTCAGTGCTCTCGTCAATTGCCACGGAAAATGCAATAAATGACTTGACTCTCTGTTTCAATTGACTGTCTAAATCTGCCGATAGTTCCGAAATCCTCTCTGCTATAGTATTCCTCGTCAGGCTAATATTGGCAAAAGCTTGTCGCTTCTCGGGACATACAAGTTCAGCCGCCTTCATCATGCATCGTTTAACAAAGTCACCGTCGGAATACGGCTTCGATGCTAATGCTATTTCGCTAGCAATTAGGTAGCTGGCTTTTACCGCTGCTTCACTGACTTCTCGGCTCTGGATGAAAGTTGACTGCTGTTTCCTCAGACCCGCCAGCAATTCGTTAATCTTATCTCTTCTCAGTTGTCCTTGCAAGCCGTCATATTTTTCGCTGTGATGAGTCTCGTAGTGGCGTCGAATATTATATTCCTTCAATACCGAAACTTGTTGCAAACACACCAAGCACGAAGGTTTTCCGTGCATCTCTGTAAATAAATAGGACGTGGTCCATTTTTCTTTGAAAATTCTACACTCCTTATCTACTTTTCTCCGTTTGGATAACGACATTTTGGCTAATGAGGGTGTAGCGGAGAGGTAGAGACCAAGGTATTAACAACGTCGTAACAAGCAGCAGATGGCGCATTGATACCGTCTGCTGTTTTCAGTCTGTCTCAGTGATGCGGCTTGTCTTCTACTCTGATGGAAAGAGTGCGCCCCTTAGCGGATAATCCATGAATTGCAGCGAATTAAAAATATTAATTCCATGTCTTTTATGCATTTTTTCCACTTTCAAATTATCCTGCGGGCCTGATCGAACCTCCTTGGGGGCCGGTTCCGGCCCGCGGGCCGTATGTTTGACACCCCTGATCTAGGTTATTATTGCAAAGTTTAAGGTGTCTCATTTAATTGGAAGAACCTAGAAAGGTATGTTCGACAATTTAAATAAATAAATTGAATGAGACGATGATACCCAAGCAATTGAGATTGCTGGATTATCATAAAGTAATGTTAGGTACATTCACCACTATGGTACACTTTCCCCTCAGGCCACAGCCATATGGGATTCCCGCTGGAGGCGGGACTGATTGATTGTGCTTTGCAAAAGCAGATTTTACTGATTGATCAAATTTAATGAATAATCAAACCTGTATAGGCTATCTGGGAATTAAACTTTAAATTAACCTGAGAGCTTTGCTTCATCTAAGTTAATGTGGAAAAAGTTAATCTTGTCTCATTAGATTGTAGAAGCCCAATCAATTTGGATATTATTTAAAAGGTAAATCTGGCCATTTCACTTGTTAGTTAAATTGAATGAGACATCGATATCCAGTCAATTGCGATTGGCTTGATATCTAACGTGATCCACGTTTGGATTTCCCATACTTCTTTTAACCTGTTGAGGACAGAGGGCGCTGTTTTCACTTTGGGGGAAAATCGTGCCCAATTTAAACGGCCTCGTACTCAATTCTTGCTCGTACAATATGCATATTATTATTACTATTGGATAGAAAACACTCTCTAGTTTCTAAAACCGTTTGAATTATATCTGTGAGTAAAACAGAACTCAAGTTGGAGCAAACTTCCTGACAGGAAGTGGAAAATCTGAAATCGATGCTCTGTTCTAGGGCCTGCCTATAAATGGGCTTCATATATATCAGTATACATGCACTTCATACGTCTTCCACTAGATGTCGACAGGCAGTGAGAGAAGAAATGGAGTGTATAACTTGATCTGGGGTCGAATAAAAGCTCTCGGCATGACGTGTCACCAGTTTCCTGTTTTCCGGAGAGCGCGTGAAGGGACCTGGTTTTGCCTTCTGAAAAGCTGCCGTTATAGACGACTAATATCTCCGGCTTTGATTTTATTTGATACATGTGACAATATCATCGTAAAGTATGTTTTTTCAATATAGTTTTATTAGATTATTGAAATTTATTCGGGACGTTAGGCGCTACTTTGCTAGCTTTCCGTGCTAATTGACTGGAGAAGAGGACATTCTAAATCCAAACAACGATTGTTCTGGACAAAGGACCCCTTGTACAACATTCTGATGAAAGATCATCAAAAGTAGGACCCATTTTATGATGCTATTTCATATATCTGTCGAACATGTGAAATAGTCGTTTGCGCCCAGATTTTGGGTACTCTCTCGCTATAACTAAGCTGTATGTCGTAATGAAGTTATTTTTAGAATTCTAACACGGCGATTGCATTAAGAACTAGTGTATCTATCATTTCCTATACAACATGTATTTTCTAGTAACGTTTATGAATAGTTATTTGGTCAGAATAGTTGAGTGTCGTAAAAATATCCGCACATTCTGGGAAAAAGATGCTACGTTAGCACAATGTATAACCACTGATTTCAGCTCTAAATATGCACATTTTCGAACAAAACATAAGTGTATGTATAACCTGATGTTATAGGACTGTCATCTGATGAAGGTTTATGAAGGTTAGTGAAAATTAATATCTTTTGCTGGTTTATTCCCTATCGCTAACGTGCCTATTGCTATCGCTAACGTGCCTTGATGAATGAATGCGGTAGTGTGGTAGGCTATTGTAGTAAGCTAATATAATGCTATATTGTGTTTTCGCTGTAAAACACTTAAAAAATCGGAAATATTGGCTGGATTCACAAGATGTTTGTCTTTAATTTGCTGTACACCATCGATTTTTCAGAAATGTTTTATGATGAGTATTTAGGTATTTGACGTTGGTGTCTGTAATTACTCTGGCTGCTTCGGTTCTATTTCTGACGGTAGCTGTGATGGTAGCTGCAATGTAAAACTGATTTATACCTCAAATATGCAAATTTTTCGAACAAAACATAGATTTATTGTATAACATGTTATAAGACTGTCATCTGATGAAGTTGTTTCTTGGTTAGTTTGGTTGGTTCTTGGTTAGTTAGGTTGGCTTTGTGCATGCTACCTGTGCTGTGAAAAATGTCTGTCCTTTTTTGTATTTGGTGGTGAGCTAACATAAATATATGTGGTGTTTTCGCTGTAAAACATTTTAAAAATCGGACATGTTGACTGGATTCACAAGATGTGTATCTTTCATTTGCTGTATTGGACTTGTTAATGTGTGAAAGTTAAATATTTCTAAAAAATATATTTTGAATTTCGCGCTCTGCCTTTTCAGTGGAATGTGGGAGGAGTTCCGCTAGCGGAATGCCGGTGATGCAGAATGTTGAAATCAAACGGAAGTACAAAGGGCGGGACTTCCGTTGCGCAAGGCGGAGAAATTTAAACGGGACACAGGAAATAATGTTTCCATTTTGTTAGCTTAGCATCCCGTGCAAGCTAATCCTACGTTGTTCAGAAATGTCACTTCCAAGCACAAAATAGGGTCCTCTCACCATGGAAAGGGTGGGTTTACTAGTGACGTCTCACATTAACCCATTCGGCATAGCGTTATGTTGACCGGAGCGACACGGTACATAAATACAGATATGCCTGTGGTCTGCCCACACTTGCTTAGTGCGGTAGGCGGACAGAATACTTTGGCTCGGTCACCGAACAGATATCTTCTAATTTCTAACCTTACTGGCTCTATGCCCTTGCTCTTTAATATTGACCAACAGAAATAGTACCGTTTGGCCTAACGGACTAAATCTGGAATGTTTCACTCATTGCTCTGACGCTAACGACACACGACCGGAGGCGCTCCGTAATAGCTTGTTCCAATGGGAATACACACACAACCAATTTGTATATAAGGCAGTCTGTTTCCTCACAGATTCCTCACAGGGGGCACCAAATATGTTGTGTCTTTGACATTATTCAAACTGAAGACTTATTTATCAAATAACTCTCTGTAATTATTATTACACGATTAAACTGATTAATCATGTAATTGTAATTAACTTGGAAGTCAGGGCACCAAGGAAAATATTCAGATTACAAAGTTATAATTTTCCTAATATAACTTTCAGATATTTTAATATCTGATCAATTAGTCTTCGAATTAATGAATTATTATTTACCTCACGTTAGTCTCATTCCAAACGACGTAAATTGTTGGTTATCTGCACGAACCCAGTCTTCACTATGAGTGAATTGTCATACATCAATTGTCTTAAAATCATTGATTTACTAACTAAGTAATTCACAGAAATGCATAACAAACAGTAGATATGGTTACAAGGAAATGATAGGAGATGTGCCCTAGTGGGCTAAACCGGCATGGCGGCTTGTTAGACAAAAGGGGAGTGGGGGTCAGCTGAGAAGTCACTACAGAGTTGATAATTATAACAATTGAAATGCTAATTCTTTGCACATTAACGCTTACTCATTCGGGAACAATTGCAATCAATATATATATTTACGCTCAGTGTGTCGTCGGGATCTCTGTTGAAAAGTTTGTTTCTGTTGGAGAGTTTGTCCGCTCTCTCTCTCTGTTGTGGTTAGAATGGATAGTTCAGAGTGACATTCATTCATGTCGTTATAGGGTAGATGTTTCGGCGGTTGTCGGTCTTCGCGTTCACTGATACTGAATTCCTAGCGGCAGACTAGTAATTAATATCAAAGACTTGTTCTTATTCTGTCGGTATCAATAGTCTAAGAGTTTAACCACGTGGTATGGTTAAAAGATTCAGCCATCTACTCAAACCTTAGCTTATACTCAGGTTTATGGTCTTCTCTCAAACCTTGGCCCTCTCGTTATCGAGGTAAGCTGGTCTGATGATAGAAAACCCGGGTGGGGGTTTTATTCGGAAGAGCAGAAAAGGGCCTGTCCCAGGACGCCAGACCATAACTGTGCTCAATGGCGGTCCTCTGATTTAGTTAAACTCCAAAGGGAATTGGAGTTTCCTTCATTAAACAGTCCAAAATCACATTACACAATTTCACAAACAGTATCATCCTCACTCATTCATCATACAACAATTAGATTCTCCAGAACATAAATGTTGTTCAGACCTCAAGTCCTGTGAGGTGGAATAAATTCCTTTGTTCTCTCTATGAAAACTCACTCTCTCTCTGTGGCCATGAGGAGATAATCTCCTCCAGGAATTTATGACCTCTCAGGAGACAGAGAGAGGGGGATGGTGCTCGCTGTACCCAAAGAGGGCAACGTCATGACAATATTGTATCTGACATTTGTTGAGGCAAATGTTTGAGACTTTGAAATGTTATTTTTATGATGGATTCTTAAATTAATGTATTCCCATTTTGAATACACACACACACACACACACACACACACACACACACACACACACACACACACACACACACACACACACACACACACACACACACACACACACACACACACACACACACACACACACACACACACACACACGTGTCCGTTGATGGCTGATTGAACATTACAGAGTCCCCTGTCAGCTCTGGGCTTGGAGTTGAAAGTGAGGCACAGTTACAGTGTGGTTTATCCCATGTTCTTAGGAAAGATCAAAAACGGAATCACTATAATGCGCAACGCCACAACTTTTAATCTCCGGGCTCGGGAATGCTGCCAAGGGCGATAATGAGGTACTATTAAGCGCCTCTACCTGCAGAGAAGTACTGTGTCCTCACTGCTTACAGGAAGTTAGATTTCAACAACCACTGATGAAATCTCTTTGCAAATCAACAGGTTAAAATGCAACCAAACAAACTCAAAACGATTCATCTCCCAACTGAACTCACAGAACCAAACAGTAGTAAACAACTTGAGCATCTGATATTTTATTTACCTGATGTCATCCCCTGTGGTTGTCAGAACTAACTGCGGCAGTGTCAGGCCATTTAAAATGCATATAAAGCAGCCTCTTGAATATTTATTCCAGTATATATAGTCCCTTTATGGAAGTTATTATATTTTCAGTGATGGGATAATGACAGAGCTCATTTGCACCTCATTAATGTAATTTTATTGGTAAATGTTGAAACAGCCTCCCTCACCAATTTGTCTGTGGAGAGCAAAACTTATTGAAAAATAATGAAGGTCTCTGCGGCAAACAGAAGGGATTTCTGGAAGAGATAGAGGAAACCAAATGGTTGGATATCATCATGCTTTGAATGTTGAAAAGGAGCTGTCTGCTTTGTGATTGAAATAGATAAAGACGAAAGTAAAACTTTCATCACTGTCTAGTCTACAGACTTTTCTAACTATATTTTATGAATAACTGCTGGTGAATTACAATAACTCCCATTGCCGTTGTTAAAACCATACGCTGCATAAAAAAGTTACCCAATAACTAGACCCACTTTACATTGAGTTGTACTGGTACCATGTTACAAAGAAATTGCATTTACTAACTAATATGAAACAGAGTTCGGCCTCTGTACTACCATTACAATTCACTTACTGTTTCAAATCTGCAGTTAGAAAGTATATCAGAGTCATTACATCCTGGTTGTCAAAGTACTAACTGAACTGCACAAAGGCCACTGGAGGTAAAGTGTGAACTCAATAGCATTGAAAAGGATTCCATCAATAGTTCTTGCCAATATGACCCCTCCATTAACAAGTGATGATTTCTCAGCAGATAACTTAAATTCCTTGAATAAACCCAGCTATATTGTCAAATCTGTTCATCTTCAGAAGGGCACATTTAAAGCACAATGGTCCAGATTAGAGGTCGACCGATTAATCGGATTGGCCGATTATTTTGGTCATTTTGGACGCCGATTTAGCGGATTTATTATTATTATTATATATATTTTTTTTTACACCTTTATTTAACTAGGCAAGTCAGTTAAGAACACATTCTTAATTTCAATGACGGCCTAGGAACGGTGGGTTAACTGCCTTGTTCAGGGGCAGAACGACAGATTTTTACCTTGTCAGCT